>NW_023998517.1:1372951-1423955 GCF_014805625.2 Glossina fuscipes
CAAGAATGGAAAAGAATAACATCACTGGTTATTGCACGATTGTGCATTTCATGTTTACAACCTTTTTATGATGAAGGATATGGTTAGAAAAATACAGTTCGGCTCGTCCGTCCATCTGTCCATTCGCCCTTTAAAAAAGCTTAAGTAGAAAACTTTTCGATATGCATTTGCGATTGAAACGCACCCATCCACGTTTTAAAAATCAGCCTCTACAAGTCAACACAACGTTACACATCAAGATCGGAAAAATTGATGCGAACTAGTAAAAAATCAACAAGAATTTATTTATTTTTGAGCTATGAAACGGTCGACAAGGTGAAATTGTTGTCAGGAGAATATGTTGGAAAAGCGCGCAAATACTTTTGGTTTGTTCATTGATTGTCTTCCCGCAAAAGCCATAAAGATGTTTAAGCTCTTGGAATATAGTTTTTGCACTCATCCGAAAAATGCAACAAAATCGAAGGCAAGCGTTATTTTCGCATGCGATTTTTTCTTTTCTCATTTGATAAAGTTTAACAAAATGAAAAAAATGTATTTTTCAGTCATCTTGCACTACATTTCGAATGCCTGTGTATGTATTATTATGCGTTATACGACGTTTAAGTATATCGAGAAGAAATCAGTTCGCAGCCAGTAGTCGCCATATATCTTTCAGTTGTCTACTTGTACTGCATCAAAAAATCTGCTGCAAACTGTGAAAATAAATCAATGTTGCAGTTAAGCAATGATATGGTGTCCTCCTCATCTATGCATCACACATATATATGTATATATATCTGCTGCTTATGCTTAGGTATATATAAGCATTCGTGTATGTATACATATGTATAGATGTATGTATAAAGAGTATCGCAACACATCAGTTTACATTACAAGCTCATTGCAATAATGCTTTTTAATGTTTTGCTTTCTTCTTATTATCGTTGTTGTTATTTTGCCTTTAATTTTTTATTTTTTTGCTTTTTGGCATCCTTAGCGAAAGATTTATGACATAGTCTTGGCAGCACATTCACTAATCTTATCGTAAGAGTACGGAATTTGGCGTCACACATTCTTAAATCGAAAATTCGTATATACTGGTTCAGACACACTTACGACTAACAAACAGCAGATGACAAACAAAAGTTTGGAGAACAATTTTTATCATTCCGTAGCGAAAACATATATATATAGCATCAAGGAAAGACCATCAAATGCAGTACAAATTGCTTTCTTTATCTTTAACAAATACAAAATTCTAAACAAAAATCACTTATATACACATACATGCACTACACGCACATGCACACACACTCTTACGCACACACACTTACGCACACATCATAATGACAATAATAATAATAGCAACATAATGCAACTAAACGATTGTGTATATGAAGCGCGCCTTAACAAAAAAATAGATCACAAGAAGATAATATTTATTATTACTATTGTGACAGAACGTCTTCGAGATATTAACTAAAATCTATTTGTGTTACGCACTATGGACAATAACTTTCCTTTTCATGTTAACTTGAAGGTCATTTCTTGCACAATTAATATCCTTTACGTATACGCAATGAATCAAATGAAATTTTCCTTTCAATACTCACCTGACAGAGAGCAACAGGTATACAAGTAATAGGTAGATTTAAAGGCTCCAAGGCTAGGTAAATTTAACCGAAATTAAAATAAATTGCATTGAGAAAACTCGTATTACGTGCGTAATGCATTTTTGTATAAGAGCGAATCTAGGCAATCTTTTCGAGAAAGTTGTATGCATGCGGACGCTGCTTGGCATTATAAAAAGACTCTTAAACTCAGTAGAAAGGTAAACCAAATAGAATTTTTAAAAGACATTCCTATATATATACTCTTACCAAAAAAACTATTTAGTTGCTAGAAATTATTTCATGGTCGGGCGATTTCGCAACGCGATGATATGATTCGTCTGTCAAGATCATTTTATTTTATACTCTGGATAGTTATTTTACATCATCGACGGAGTGAAGACGAAGATATTTCGTCTTAATAGACACTTCGCCCAGCCTTCGCGGCGCGACAGTTTGGTCAATTGCGTCGAAACAGTGAACTGGTGCAGCTAAACGTAAGAGAGAGAATATCGCTTGCGGTATTAATCATTCCTGCCAAAGTTAAAATATTATCTCTTCTCAAATATAACGCACACTTTTGATTACGCAAGTAATGTTTCGATGTCCGTGTTCATCAAGAGTATAAGATAGGCGAACTATGGGCAGAAAATCAATTTTACGGCGGTAGTAACGTAAAGGAAGTCATAAGAGCACCATAGGCCCCTTCTGTTCCTCTCTATCTAGTCTTGGTGTTCGCGAACGTCTTCTGGTGTGTGGTTGAAAACTCTATTTACTCGTTTGCTAGCAATATTTGACGCCGGTCACACGTTCTCTTTCAATAAAAGACTGTCTTGCTGAGCTGGCAACCTGCTGAGCTGCCTCCTGAGTGACCTCAATTGCCAAATCTCATCATAGTATCCTATGATAATAGCCAAATTTGCGGAATGTCCGGCAAATAGAGTCATTTTCAACGCCAATGAAACCCAATGCTGGCTCCTAACGCTTAGGAGAACTTGACGAAGCTGAATGCCTTCAGACAAGTGGTACCCAAAGTATTGCAGAGCGTAGCAACATTTTTCTTTTCCTGTGACTAGCCACTCAAGGGATGGCCCATATACAAGCAACACGGTGGTGATCAGGAATGCTTATAGGAAAAATGGAGTGATGGAAAGGGAGTAGTGTTCGTGAAAGTTCAACTTGAAAATGGAGACATTAACTAGGGCAGGAAAAAGCCTCGGCTGGTAGGTTTTTCCAAAAAAGGGCACTACGGTTAAAAAGCGAAGGGCCACGGATTACATGTGTAGTCCTGTTGAAGGATCTAATTGGTGGACGTTACTCTTTTATCTCCGTCGAACACTTCCCCTAGACGTATCTGTACATAGCACCTCGCAGCTCGACAAAAATAATTTATTATTATTTATTAAAATCGATCTCTAACTTGAAACGAATGCTTTTAGAAGAAATTTTTATTGTAAACTACGACAGTCCGACGTTCTAGACAATTGCGACTCCAAGAAACCATAATGGGACGTTCAGGTTTAAAGGAATGGAATGTAAAATCTAGAAGTTCATTATCATTTTAGATACATTCATCTAAATATAGAGAATGACAATTTAAGCAACGTGTTTGTAAATAAAAGTTTAATCTAACAAATCCGAAAATCCGACCCTTTTCTTTTCTTTCAAAGGCTGGTTGCTTTCCTTTCTAAAATAATTTATTCGTATCTTATGTTACCTTGCGTACTTTGTTGTATTTGAGTTTATTTATTTATTTATTTAGTTTTTTTTTTTTTTTTAAATCCATAGTTGATTTCCGTGACAATTTCAAGACATTCATAGCTTTTTTCCCTGCTTAGCTCAGGAGGCATAATCGCCCTGAAACATTTGTAAACAAGCAAATTATATTTTGTAATAGAATCGTGAAAAGTGTTTATTTGCTTTTATCTCAATAACTGTTACCTATTTACGCTTTTACGTATCTACCTAATTTTGAAAGAATAGTAATTTGATCGTTTCGTTTGTATTCTCAGCAATGCTTAGTATGGAGCTCAATTTGAAAGACATCTTGTCTTTGCCTTGCAGTCGATGTTTTAACAGTGTGCCAGTTGAGATAGAAGGGAAAAATTGGGCTTAATATCCCTACGTTTGTTGGTTTGAAATTTTTAGCCGAGTTCAGTTCGTATCTCCCTTTGATATCTACCAATGGGGAACTTGTCCTTGCTTTGGTATAATTATCTTGGTGTGTAGAGGGCTGCTAAGCCTCGCGGCCCATTAAAGTAAATGCATTTTTACAGTAAAGAAAGATTGTGAGCTCCATTCGCTCATTCTTTCAGCCCCGTCAACCGGTCTTAAAATTCTTGAAGTGGCTAGAATTGAAAGAAAATGATGCTAATTGCCACCTACTTCTTCAATTTAAATCCGCAGCGCCAGTTAGCAGTAGGCGAGATTTATTCAGAATTGCTAAAAAGTGGAAAGATGGACATCCCTCTGAATTCTATTAAACATATTTATTTTTGGAATTTGAAAGTTATGTCCCAAATTTGGCTGGTGTTAGGCAAATGAATGACAATTTCTCGATCCCGCTTGCACTTGCTTGTGTTGCTGGGTGTACACGATTCGCCTCAAAGTCAAGTAAAACGTGTTTCATTTGTGCGTCTGTTTTCTTTTTAAGAACCCCATATTGCAATTTAAGAAAACTCCGTTTTAAAATCCAATTTAAATAACACGCCACCTTATCTGCTCATTATTCGCACTTTTTAACCACCACGATGCTGAGGCAACAACCGCATCATCACCATTACTGATGCCGGATCTTTTTCTCTTTAATGCACATACCATCTACCTACCTACCTCTACCTACCTACCTATCTACCTAGCTATCTACATACCTACGGTTACGATGTAACATTAACATCCATCCATTGTAACATAAGTCAACATTTGTCGGTCATAAATTACATTCAATCCTCTAATTTGTTGTTCTTCTTCTATTTTTTTTTTGTTTTTGCTTTTTTTTTGTTTTTGTTCTTTTTAAAAAGGTGAAATCCTTTATCACACAACCAACAAAAACTCGGGTCTGGGTGTGGGTGTATGTACGTACGTGCATAGCTTTATGTGTGGAAGTAACTCTTCTTGCATAAATAGCAATAGAAATAAAATTAAAGATAAAATGAATACAAAAGTGTTTGATTTAAAAATATATGCAGGAATTTCTATTGATTGTTCACAGACTGACCATCTTTGTCTTCAAGTCAAAAACAACATTCGTTTACTGATATATTGTTTAGGAAAAGTGCTTGTAGTGGAAGGATCGTTACTCCAGTTTATTAGCAAAGGGAGAGTTGCCATTGTTTACAAATTTTCTCTGTATATTTTTTTGTAATTCCTGCAAAAAACGAAAAAAGTCTAAAAAAATACAAAAAATGTTTTTTCATATTACGAAGCTGTCCTCTTGCTTGACTTCCTTTGGCGTACCTGTAACCACAAATGAAAAATTAATGTGAAATATAAGACACACAATGTCAACGAGTATTCAAGCAATTTTTTCGACAAATTGCTTTAAAAAATATGGCTTCGAATACGAAGGGAAAAATCCAAAATTGGTCGGAGGCTCGATAAATTTTAATTTGCTGAGAAAAACACTCGATTCTCTCTGAGCAGTTTTATTTCAGACTCGCGGTCACCTTATCAAAACAATCGGGTGAAAATGAAAGAACAGGCGGGGTATGGTGAATTTGAAAAAGATTGTCTCCAAAGAAAAGGCTTTTCAAGCTGCAAGTTTAAATTTTGAAGAGACCTTTGTTTTAATTCTCATTAGCGATGTTGTGCCATACAATTGCTTTGTTAGCTTCATTGAGTTTGCCAGCTTTGTCTACAAGTTTCTTCATCTTAAAATGCATGCAGTGCAGATTTAGGTTTATATTCAAATATTCCGATAATTATACCGCTATGTCCCACACAATCTTTATACCCTACATCTATAAACTACAAGGGCATATTAGGTTAAAGCGGTTGTGCACAACAACCAGAAACTATTGAGATAGGCTCACGTTTATACGTTATACTGATCGGTTAAGTTTGTCTGGCCCTCTGTCCCCCTATTTGTATTGCTTCCTTTCATTCAATCTAGCGATAGCAATTTTTGGAGCCTTTCGATGAAATTTGTTATATCGACGTGTTTTGCCACAAGGACGAACTCTGTTGAAAATGCTTGTGATCGGATGGCTTTTCCGACCATTCCTCTTAGACCGTCTTATCTTAAAGAGTCGTTATATTAAAAACTGTATTGACGCGAGTCCCTAATCAACCAGAATGCTTTTACATTAAAAACGACAAACACTTTAATATCTTATTTTGTCTAATCTATTGATGAAAGAGGTCAAATTGAAAGAGAGGGAAAACGCAAACATATCATTTTTTGATATCGACAGCCAAATGGTCAATAGAAAATTCCAAGTATATTTATATATTACCGCTTAGTTAATACTACATAGAATAGCGAAAATTCATTAATGATGTCTTAAGGTAAACGAAGGTAATAAACGAGTTAAAAAAAAGGAATAAAGAAAGGGAATCAAGGATCACATAAGTGATCTTTTGCTAATTGAAGATTTATAGCAATGTAAAGTGTTTGAGCTATGTCTGTAGGGATATATTTGTAGCCATAACTGATCATTTTACTATGCAGTCGAAGAAGTATCGCTTACGTACGAAGGTGTAAGCTTCTGTTTAATAATAGGCAATGGCGACCAGTTGCATAAATAAGTGATAGCGTAACGTACGTGTAGGACAACGTAACGCTTTCTTTCCTTTCCTTTCTCTTACATCGCGGCTTCCTTCACAGCACCGCTAATGTAAAATTGTATGTTCCGGGTTTCCTTAAGTGATAGCAACATATGCACAGAGAAGTACATAATCGTACATAAGAGCTTAAGTAAAACTTATATCTACGCATATACATGTTTACGCGCATATTATCACGAAATACGTTTATATTTTATGAACGAACATGCCCTACACGAATGGCTTGCAAGAGCTGCGCTATAAACGGTAAGGTTGTTGCAACTATAGACCCAAGTAAAGAGTTGAAAATGTGCAAACTTCAGGATCGGGGTAACAAGTCGTCTACGATACCAAGCTTCGGCAATGAATTCAACAATATGTTGAACGGCCAAGTTTGGCTTTGCCTTCCCTTTAGCTGCTTGCACGCACTCATGCACATGTATATGTTTATATCGTGCAAAAATTTTTCGCCGATAAATTTTATCAACAAAATTTTTAAATAAATAAAAAACAAAAATTTAGTAAAAGAAAAACCTACAAAACAAAAAAAAAAAAAAAAAAAAAAAAATAGAAAAAAAAATGAAAATTCGTATTATTGAGTTTGGCTCAGTTTAATTTGAAATTGGATAGTGGGTCGGTTATATGCCATTGCAAAAGCGGGCAATGAAAAAACAAGAACTTTTTCACGTTTTTCTGCAATGGAAACCAAACCAAACAAAAGTACCCTTAACAACTCAAAGGTTCACAAACAGATTCACACTTGTATAGAAAGAGAAAAGCAGGCATTTATATACGAGTATATATATATATATAGATATATAAAAATATATATAAAAAAATACACACTCTAAAAACAGAAACAACAATAATAATAACAACAAAAAGTGAAAAACTATGTTCGGCGAGAGATAAAGCAATAAATTCTGTCAGAAATTTAATTTGATAATAAATCTTTCCTTCTAGCGCTACGGAATTTATTTGACTCGAATACACTTGCACACGCACACATTCATATGAAATCGCACAAATATACACATATACATATAGTCGTAGACGAAAGATACGCACACATAACATACAGACAATACACAATAATCGCATACAGTCGTACGAGGACTCCTACACTGATACGTACGTACGTGTGTTAGATTTATAAATTTAAGCACCCACATGCACACAAACACATAATTACAAAGAAAAAGAAAGAAAGAAAAAAAATAAAAATAAAAAGGAAGAAATAAAGAAAAGTTGTAGATATGTGTGTGTGTATATGAGCCGAATGCGTATGAACAATGAATGAATACTAAACATGACACTCATAGATGTTTGCTTCATATGCTCATATATGTATAGAACAAGACTTTTTTAGCAGCAATGTTTCTTATCCTTTTTCTAAGCCTAAGCCTGAATAACGAAAGAAACAATAAATCCTTAAAATGGGGAATACTTTCCACACACACACTCTCTCTTTCACTCTCTCTCTCTCTCTCTCTCTCTCTCTTTCTCTTTGTCTTTCTCTTTGCCTCTCTCTCTCTCTCTCTCTCTGAATCTTTTAATGCTTAAGCGACATATCCATACACATATACTTCAGTCACCTTGATATCTATTTTCTTTGTTCTTTTTTTTTCTCTATATCTCCTTAAGAGTTTCCTTTTTTTGGGATAACAAATGGCCATCATACACATTTGGGCCAAATTAGGAAAAAAATACTTTCACTAGCACATGGTGTTATCAACGGAGAATGAAAAGGAAAAATCCTTAGGCCATGGAAGGGAAACACGAGGGCCAGCTTAGCGCAATTCATCTCTTATCACTGACATATTTTTCTTTTTAATTTCTTTTGAGAACATATTGTATCTTTCCTTCGTTCGTTATACAGGCGACGCACATAAGCATATACACATCAATTCATAAATATAATAATTTTTATGAGTGTTCGAGTGCAGTCGCTATTAAAGCAGAAATAATTATTATCTATCCCTTTATTTAGGGAAAAAGAAATTTGAAATTGTTAAAAATTAAATTTTTATTCTATTCCCCTATGAAACTTAACGAATAAGATAAGAAAGAGAAAATGAAAATCAATCTTTTCGAGCGAAGGCACACTTCGGTTAGACTGCTCTCGGTAACAATAGAATTAAAGCAGAAGTCAGCTAATGTTTGAAGCTTCAGTGGTTCCTTTCAAGATCCCCATCAAACTGTATTTTATGCAGCGATAAGTGGATATCTTAGGAGGAATCAGTTTCTGATATACTTTTCCGCATATTCTAGATTCAAAGGGAGTTCACCAAGCAATAATACAAGAAACTGGGTAAGTTGGAATGCACATATTCCGCGCTTTACATGCCACTGCTTTCACATTCGATTTACACGGTTTCTAAAAAACGAAAAAGCCAATCAGAAAATTTTATTTGGTTGTGACGAAAAGTATCTATGAAAAAATGAGAAAAAAAAAGTTTCTTTGCAATATTAGGTGCGCGCGACTGATGTTTGCAATACGCGCGGAAATTATTATCGTGTATGTGCGTCATTGTCCCCATTTTTGTTTAACGTAGACGAAAATTTGCATTGTGTGTCTGTTGCATAATGAGCCGAGATGCTCTCGATTTAAATTGCACTGCGGGCGTGCCCTCTGACCGATTTGGTTTCATTTAAATATCAACCTATGCGCAAACGACTTTTAATAATTTTGCAAATTTCTTATGTTTACTTCAACTTTGGCGATGAGTAGCACGTTTAGCGTAGCAATTAAAAGTCAGACAGACAGACGGTCTGGAGTGATTCATAACTTGATAGAGATCAATAATATGTAGATTTGATAGAGTCTCTGACAGTTGTCTCTGGGCGCTGCAAACGTTTCGGCAAAAGAATACCATTTTAACGCCATATCATATTGAGTAGGCGTGGATATTTTTATTGCCAAAGCCAACCAAAAGACAAATTTATGTTTGATTGTAGGAATAGAGCTCGTTTTACGTTATATTATATTGTGGACACGGCCTTGAATCAAAAGCGCATTCACTTTTCATAAATTCGAGTAAAAAAAAGCGTGTAAAAACAGAATTTATGGCAGTAAAAAAAAAAAAAAAATACTTTTTTATGCAAAGGTCCTGCACTTTATCGAAGGGAGTCTCCTCGAAATATCGCTCAATATATCTGGCGAAACTCACTCCCCCTAAATGAATAGCTTTACTAGCTGTTCATTCAAGCATTTCTCTTATGATTACATTTATTTGGCCATCGAAACTATTTATTCGTATTCGTAATTCTTTCAATGTAATTGATTTACGATCGCAAAAAAATTATTTGATTTACCCATAAAGAAATTGAATAAAATCAAAAATATATAATAAAAGTTTGCAATAAATATTGGCTAAATCGAAGTACGTTTGGGAGAAGGAAGGGCCAGAAGAACTGCTAACAAAAGTAAATTCAAAATAATATAAAAATAAAATACTTTTAACATACACACAAATGACAAACACTCCAATAATATGTGCAGTATGAAAAGAAATTTAACATATATATATGTTTACATATATACCAATATTCGTGTGTGTGTGTGTGTGTATGTGTGTTTGTGAAAGAATGAGTTCGTGTACAGACTGAGGTAATATTTCTTAATACACGCATGAAAATGAACAGGAATTTCCCCAATAAAAGTTTAATGTCGTAAATTAACTTTAGTTTTATATATGTATGTACACACAGGGAGGAGAGGGTTCATCTACATCCATGTACGAGAGTTTGAGAACATAAGAAATTCTTATTCCTGGGTACAAAGGATAAATATGCAAACAACAGTATAGATGTACAAGCTTGTATACTTAATACGATTGCTGAGAGAGTGAGTGTCTGTTATAAAGTTTGTTGTTGCGAAAAAAAGCACAAGCAAAAAAATAAAAATACCAGAAAGAATGGTAAGAGAAAGGAGTATAAAGAAAAGATATGTTTGCGATCAACACACAAATGCGTTTCCGTTATTATAAATGAAAATGTGTGTGTGTGGGTATGTGCGCGCGTAAGCATGTGCATGTGTTACTAATATATTTCCTATTTATGTTCCGGCCTCGAAGCATAGCAACTCACTTTTTTTTCTCCTCAGCTACACTAAACTAGCAGCCACCAGTTAATACATTGTATCGTATAATAAAAGTTGGTGGTTTCCTTATATTCATCCATACATTCTTTTTGCTTTTTTCTCTCTTCCTTCTCTTTTGGATGTAAATTTTTCATCCTACATAGTCTCACTTTAATAAATTACCAACACATGTAATGCTTTCGTCAATTGCAGTTGAAATTTGCATAAAATGCAACAAACTAAAGACATTAATCTCACATGGTGCACCAATGCAAGATGATTGCATTGCTTTAACGGTTTCATGTTTAGAGATACATAATCACACAAATACACACGTAAATATATATATATATATATATATGTATATGTATATGTATATGTATGTATAAACACACTTATACCCAGTTTGAGCAAACACTCGACCGGCACCTTTACTGCTTATGAATTGGAAGCTGTTAGCAGTTGTTGGTATTGTTGTTGTTGCATCTTTTGCCGAAGATTTATGACCAAAGTCCAGACTAAAAGTCTGCGGTATGCGAACTTAGTTTCTGTTAGAAACACTAAGTAGAACGAACAAACAACAAGTTAAGGCATTACTTTAAACAAACTTAATACACTGTACAAATCACGACGTAAACATACAAAAGCCAAGCTATACGCTATATGACCGTTCCCGTGGGTCTCGGTATGGATGGACTTGCACATAGAAATCATAGAAAAATGATGAAACGGCAACTTTTCTCCTATGCAAACAAACTTCTTTAAGAACTAAAAGTTAAACATGAAAACAACAGGAACAACAACAAAAATGGTTGCCTACAAAATGAAAGAGTTAAACCGAGAAAAAGTTTTTTTGTGCCAAGTTATAAGGAAAACAAATATGCTTTCGTTATAAAAAAAAGGCAAAAAAAAAAAAGAAAAAAGAGAAGCAAACTTGTTTCTTCTACCGCCACCGATACCATAATAAGCAGCATACGTATATTTGAAACGGATAACGGAAGTATTCTGCCATTCAGAAAATCTTATGTGCAATAGAGATGCGAGTTTCCTACCGCAACAGCACAAAATATGTGCTGAAAGTGTACTTTTCTTTTTCTTCTTCTGCTTCTTCTTCTTTTTCTTCACCATCTTGTTCTTATTCTCTTCCTTTGCACTATTTAAAATGAAAAATATCTTTTTTATTTAAATACACACCATAACACACACACACACACACACACACACAATCATACACACATACACATGCAAACAAACGCAAATAGACAAGCGTAGGTATCCGTTTAAACAAACACCGCATACCACACAATATTTACTCTTTCTCTCTATATGTTGTTAGTAGATTTTAGTTCTTATTATTATTATTATTATTATTATTATATTATTTTTTTTTTCTTTTGCTCACAACGAAAGCTTTAATAATAACAGTATTTGGTTGGAGTAGTGAATATAAGAACATTTTTCGCCAAGTTGTGGCACACACTGAGTTAGTACTTCCGGCGAGAGGAAGATGAATGTTGTTATGCCGACATCATCGTGACGCCAAAGCAAATATTCCAGTTCTATGTTCTTTTTTCTTTTTTTTCTATGTAACACTTTTTCATTCGACACTATATGCTGTAGCCGCATTGGCTGGCTACACTAGTTGTGTACAACACAAGATTCCTCCTAATTCAGCAACACATGACGTTTGCAAGTTTGCGACAAAAAAAAAAAAAAATTTTAAATGAATATCTAACAAGGTATAAAGTGAGTTCGATCGCGTCTCCAATGAATGTGTTTACTATATGGGGAAGTAAGTACCATAACTACTTCATTTCAATTTGCTTATACATGTAGTTAAGTTGCCAATCGAAAACGAGATGGAAAAGTTGTTTTTAAGAAGCTTTCCTTTCGTCGATCATCCTCAACATAGTTGGCGTTCGATTTGGAATGACTAATGACTGATTTGCAAGATCTTCTCAGTAATGAAGCTAAGCTAAAAAATCCGAGCGCTCGTCAAATCTGTAGTTATCTACAAACAATGTCTAAGTTCCTTGTCTTCTCGATCATATTCACCAATAGCTTCTACTGGGATTTTTCGTCGCATTTGTGAAGATTTTCGAGTTATTTCTACCACGATTTCTTGCACTTCATCTGTACGCTCTTGCTTGACTCATTATACATTCATCATATTCTTCCTTCCTTTTATCTTTCTATTATTCTTGGCATCATTTGATCAATGCTTCGATTGTTCTCATGTTTCTTATGCACACTAGCCAGAGGTTGCTGCAACGAATATGGATTCATACCCATGTACATTCCCGGGATACCTACGTCCGTTACAAGTTTACTATTGTGTGCTTTCTCTGAATCTTCGTGTCATACAAACGACTAGTCCTCGGCTCACGGCTAAGAATATATAACTTTTGTTGGCTTGAAATTAGTCCGCCACCCATCAAACTGGTTCGACGACATTGAAAAATGAAAAAATTAATTATTATACGAAATGAAAATATAAACCTAATGAAAAGAAAGTCATAAATTATTTTGTAAAAAACACAAAAAAAAAAACATTTGGAACAGCCTAGGGCACCATTTGTAACATTTATAGCAAGCCAGGGCGCACCTTCGGCTTAATACAGTGACTCAGCTAAACCTTCCAAATGAGGCCTTATATGGGAAGTGGCTGAAAAAGTGGTCCGATCCATGCTCAAAACCATTTGTCCTTGAAACAGAAGACACCGATGAACAGACATTCATCAAAATATCGCAAAAATTACGACCTGGAAGTTGAAACAAGACGGAAGAAGGGACAGACAGACACACAAGCTTAGGACGGTTTAGAAAGTGATTCTGAATTGATCGATGTAAAAATATAAAGCGATCCTATCTAAAGTTCTTCCGAATGTTGTGTACACGCGCACGAACTTAACACAAAATAGGATTAATTATAAAATAATTACAAAATTGTTAACAATATATCATAAGCTGCGTGCTTTAAGAGTAAAGTTTCGAATATCTCTGCATTTCGGCCGCATATGGCAAAGGGCTCAGCTGCTCATGGCTGACAAAAGTGTGTTCAAAACTCTCGATGCCCTCGAGCGTCGATGTACTGTGATCTGTGTGTGAGGACTTTTGTACATTCACGATGTATTCTATAGAGATAAACTATGTCCTTTACCACGACCAGGAGGCTTTATCATTCACTCGTCGTGAAATTGCCTGCGTATCGCACGACACACTGTCACGGCTCGTCGTTTTTCAATCACATTGCCCGCCTCTGGGAACAACCTCCCGGCTTCGGCATGTTAGCGGGAACGGCCCATTGCGGGAGTTTCTTGGTGGTTTTGGTTGGCCCAATCCGCGGGAAGAACCTTGGCTCGGTGTGGAATTGCGTAGTAATTGGGTGTCTGACCCAAAGAAAGACAGAAGTTGTAAATAGTGCCTCGCTCTCACCAGGGGGACTCCCCCTGATATACGCCCATATACGTATCTTCACTGAAACACTCGCAGGTATCCACGTTAAGCACCTAGAGACGTCTGCCCGCCTCTAGAAGCAATGGTCTTTCCCAACAGTCCTGGTGTACCCGCTTTTAAGTGGAACGTACGCAAGCACTGCTCCGTCTCTCCTCTATACCTATACCCCTTCTGTAGTTATAACCCTTTCTGACCGCCATCGCGGTTGTACGTATAGGGGACATCATCAAAGTGGTTGGTCAGAAGAAAAAAATCTCGAAAATCCCTTATAGGAAATGTGCTACAGAATGTCCTTTGAGTAACTGTGTGCACACACTGCTTGGTAATTGGTAGCTAGTAGCAGTATTTCTTCAGTTTTGTGATTATGATCTTGAAGGTTGTGTCTTGCGTATAGGTATATCGTATTACTTAATTTTTATAAATACGTTGTCAACATCTTTTTTTTTTGGTTCGATTTTATATATAATTTAGGAACAGACATCAACCTTGAAAATGTGGGCTATCTTGTTGGGTTTTCTTCACTCGGGTTATCTCTCTCTCTCTCTCTCTTATCATTTTTATACCACTGTACGAGGGGGGTATACCCGATTTGTTATTTTCCAAAATATATGTGACACACAAAAGGAAGCTTCGTAGACGCTATAAAGTACGCATGTTCCCGATCAGCGTGAAATTCTGAGTTGATTTAGTCATGTCTGTCCATCTGTATGGTGTTTGCTGTTGCTCTCCTACTCGCAATAATGAAGATATCGCCTTCAAAATCTGTAGAAACATTGGAAGTCTCTGCGCGCAGGTTGGTATTGACAATAGGCTTAATTGGCGAAAAGCGAGCAATGAAAAGTAAACTGAACACAACTCAATTTTTTTTAACAAAAATTTTCGAATTTTCTCTCGTTACTCGGGAATAATTAAAGTTAGAAGGCTGAAATTATCCACATTGGCTCGATTCCCTAGCTCAAAAAATGGGCGGCCGCGCCCATCCAAAGTTACGAGTAATTAAATTTACTTTTTTGCACTTTTTGAGTTTTAATCCTTATTTATCAAAAGGCAAACCAGCCAAACCTTTAAAACAATTTTGCGCTCTCCTCAAATGAAGACATATTATCTCCCTAAAAACGGGTTAATTCTCAAGTACATATGGTGGACACCGCGATTAAGTTTTTCTTAGTAACACCGTCGATGTGGGTATCAAATAAAAGAACTTGCAGAGTAGAATGCGGAAAGCATAGTGATAGGTATACGAGATTCGGGTCCGACTGAATGTTGTTCTTTGGCCTTTGCTGCAGAAACGATTTTACCCTACAATGGGTGAACAAGAATTGAGTTCTGGAATTATTCGCAAATCCCTTTAGGGAGAGTTTAAGCAAACAACTCTTTTTTCGCTCTGAATGCATTATAGTACGCTTTCAAAATGGAATTTCGGTTCCTGATACCATAGTGCCGGCCTTATGCTAACATTATGACAAGTGATGCGAAGACGGGCCGCTTTTAACTTAATGGCTTATCGCGACGGAGTTTCATATTTTCATTGATATATCATTGCATTTTGTCCTTTTGAATCTCAGTTCTTAGTGTAACACCCTTTTATGTGAAAGGAAGCGATTTAAACTGGGATACCAATGCGAACGTTTTATTAGCTATCTTCAAAGTTTAACGCAAAATCAATATTTGTCACTCGAACTTACGGTCGATGACATGCTTCGTTTTCCTATTCATTCCCAACATTAACTAATTTCCCTGATTGATCTGTGAATTAAATCCACATTAACGTATAAGCAATGAATGTAATTATCTTAAACGTTTTGGAATCTGGTTCGCTCCAGGTGAATAAAGTAAGTTTTCGACTTTAGTAATAAAACCTTCCCGTTGAACATGCGGTACATATTAACTAATGTGAAAAGAAGTAGAAACGTATTAAAAAATGTCGGTGGGAAGTTTGTGTATATCTTTCAAAACACGCGATGCTCTTAACCAACACACTTTACTCTCATTAACTTCTACATCAGAAAGCTGCAAGTACTCGGTGGAGGATGGGTGTTGTAGAGCAACGAATTTTTCCTACTATTATTATCATTATATATATATGTATGTGTAGGTATTTACATAATGTAAAAAGCAACCGAAAATCACATATTGAAAAAGGTTTTTAAACGGACAGGCGGGAAGGCGTAAAATTAATAATTGCATAAATTTACATGTGTGGCTTCATGAAATATTGCTGGCACAGCATAAATCGCAAATAATGTGTGCACTGGCCGTGTGAATATTTATTGTTGCGATTGTAAATCATCAAACCATATATACGCACTTTCCAACATACATCAACGCGCCGTACAACACATGCTGTAAAAACAATATCAGCATCAGCAACAGCAACAGCAACAGCAACAGCAACAGCAATAGCAACAGTAGAAGTAGTGGCTGCTATAGCGCGTAAAATGCATACTACTAGTGTCCGTAATAGTGTCACAGGAGTCATTACATCACACGCAGTATCAGCAAAAGCATCAGTTGAACTCCGTTCGCTTCTACTCTCGATCCCACGTACTGACTAATATTTTTCATGGCGTTCGCTCTCGCGAGTATGAGTACTCGAAAATATTGCAAGTTTTCAACGACAATGCAATTTTATTGAATTTATTAACTGCGAATGCTGCTATTTTTCGCAGAACTATTCTTGAAAAACGGTATCTTGAAACCATTGCCCCGCTTGTAACTTTGGCAAATACATATGTTTGCAACCATCTGGAGAGGACAGTATTTCCGTTCCAGTAATATTTGTAAGGAACTTTTTAGCGTTTATAGTAAGAAGATTTCGAAACATGAAATGACTTCGCATGCGAAGCTCTGTGTTAATCAAATGGTTTTATGGAAACGATTATTAGGCGATAATGAAATTTGGAGTAGTTTCATAAACCAAAAGCAACTAAGTGTTAGTCAATCTTTTTTCCTTTTTTTTTTTTTGCTTTTTCGAACAGACATGCAATCAAGGGTTTACACCACTGGAACAGTCCAGGAAAACCGTATTTTTGTCAATGTTTTTGAAATCGAGTGAAAAAATATGAAAAAAAACAACACTGAAACCATTCCTCCATGGCAACTTTAATTTTTGGGGGCCCTGCCGAACTCAATCTAACCGGCGTCAATTTAAATCTAAAAAAAACCAAGTAAAAACCGTATAGTGGCCAATGGCCCATCACTAAATACACTATACCATCTTGCAGTTATTCATATGACGACGAAAGTGATCTGATCCATTCGGTTTCGACTCGATAGTCCTCGCCTCTTGACCTAATTTCAATAGCGTTCATCCTTCCCCCAAAACATGTATCACAATTTGCAATTCCAGGTTTAATACAAGAGTGCACAGATGGACGGACAAGCTTAAAAAGTGATTCTGAATCGACCGGTAGAATAAAAAATGCATACATCCGCACAAACTTCTTGTACTACGAGTGGTGTAGGGTATAAAATTGGGCTTGATCTTCCTACCAGAACTAGGACACATTCATAATATTGACTTGTGTTTGACCGGCAAGTACATGAACGCCAAAGTTCAACTTCCGACCAAAAGAAAACTCAATCTTTTCTTGATAAAATTCTTTAAATTAACTTATCGCAAATACCCTACCTACTTCTCTGTAGAGTGTCACTTTCATGGCAGTGTTAAAAATACTAATAAGACAAGTGACGATACCGAAAGTGTGTGGACGAAAATATGAAAAAATGATTAATGCACCTTCGAAGCCGGCTCAGTTTCTTTCATGCTGCAAGCACACATCCGGGCAGATCACTTTCACATTTTAGCCTTGAGATCTTAGTTGATCAAAGAATGATTTTACCAAATTTTCGCTTCATTCATCTTCATGTGAGCAACTGTAGCAATTTTACAAAATAATTGTATTAAAATGATCCCTTTTAGTAGAAGCGGATACATGTCGTGGGCATCTCGGAAACTACACCAGGTAAAGGCACGTAAGAATGTCATATTCAGCTGCGGCCGAATTTCGCATACTCGCTAACGCTAATCTTCTTTACTCATGGTTACAAAAGAAGGAATCGTTAAGTAAAGTTGTTCAGCCATATCGTGACGTCCACCATAATTAATTTAAAGTTAACGCGTTTAGCTTACCACATTCTATTCTCCAAATTCATTTTTGTGATAGCCCTGTCGACGATGTTGTGACGAAAAATTAGTCCAGTACATTGTGATGCCCACCATAATTAATTTAGAATGAACGCATTTTTAGGCAGATAAAATACCTTCATGTGAGGAATGGACTGTACGTAGTTTTAAGCAGTCTGTCTTATGTACCTTATGGTTAATGGACATAAAACTTCAAAAAAGTGGAAAAAAAATTTAATCAACTATAGATCTGTAAGAACGTGGCATTATTGCACATAAATACTAGACTTTTCTATTAGCTGAACGTTGAAAATTTTGCTCTTCTGTCTTTAACAATTTGTAGGTAATTAACGAAAGCCCACAAATTTTGGCTTAGAGAACCGGAGTTGCGTTTCGTTTACGTTCTTCAATTGGACATGTGCTCCGACCAATTTGGCACCTTTTCAATATCAACCTGCGACAACTTCCAATAGTTCTCCCTAACTTGAAGTAGATATTTTCCTCTTCCCTTAATTCATTCAGAATTTCATGCTGATCAAGAATATAAATACTTTATACAATCTCTGAAGCGTCCTTCAGGGAGCGGCAAACGTTTCGTAAGAATGATCACATCCCTCATTCATGCCTGAAAGATATAAATGGAATATTTCTGAACACAACTGAGTTTAACTAATTATCATAAAATCTCTTATTACTGTGAAACATTAGCCAAACGTAGAAAAGTTTCAAATCGATATCTTCCTTGTTACGGCCAATTCGAAACTGGTCAACAGTGTATATATTTTATGGGGGTTTTGAAGCTTGTTTCTGCGCGTTATAAAGGGATTGAAAAAAAAAAAAGAAAAAATTGTATACACCGTAATTTTGGGTAGGCGTGGTCAATTTTTTTTTAATTTTTGGCTAGGTCCTACAGTAACGCCCATAGAATTTGCGTCCAGATTTTTGTACATTTATCTGCTTTAGTTTATGAGTAATGATCGAAAAACCAATTGTTTATTGCCTTTTGAGAAAGAGAGGTGTTCTCACTGACCTTATGTGGTGCCAATAGAACCTCCACCACCAGTTTTCGGTCGTGACCGAATCTCTCTCAATATTGTATAATATTGCGTGGGCGCGGTGGATTTTTCTTATTTTCCCAATAAAAATGAAAAACAATTTCTTATTTCTTTTGAAAAGCTGAGATGTCTTTACTTTACGTACTACTGTGGGTGTGTCTTTCGATTGATTTGACCCATTTGCAATACCAAGCTAGTCGATGGCTTCATTTTTGAGGCCAGGAGGATTTTTACAACAAACATTACACGGATGGACGGAGGGACATGCTTACATCGAGTTAGAAATTGATGCTGACCAAGAATACATATAATCCTCATCGTTCGGCGATGGGTAAAATAACATTTTTTATTGCAATAGTTTCTTTATCTTCTTTATATATTAGCCTATGTGAAGAATTTCCCTTTAAGAGCGTATCTCCCTCTCTCTCTATTCTTAACACATGATATTTTTATATTTAACAGAGATTTCATGTTCCTTTTTATATTTAATAGAGTGTAGAGTACTGTGCTTTGCCACTTTGATACTTGTGCCCCTGCCATGACAAAAACCATTACACGAGGTTTACAGCATTTTCCTATAGTTATTTAATTTGGTAATGCGGTTTATTGATCACTTTTCTTTGCTAGTTATGGATTGCCTCACGTCGTACAGGTGGCGTTGTTTGATTAATTTCTCGACTTGCGCGTCGTAGAAGTCGATAAGGGTGTAAAGTTAAGAGATCAAATGCCTTCTTTGTACAAATCGGCAAACGCGCATATTTTCATTGCACACTACGTCCAACATATGATTTTTTTAATTTTAACATAGCAACAAATAAAATTAAAATATCAATAGAAGTCTAGTTTTCTTAACCATGTCCACTAAATTAGTCACTAATTTAAACATTTATTTATTTAGAACTATTGATTCTTTCTTTCCGTCAAAGTATTTCCTTAGCACAGGCAATTTTTCTCTGTCCTATTTTGTGGGAAGCACAAGTTTTTTCATACCATTCAGATATTTCCCGTTTTCCTCCTCGTTTTCTTCTATAATAACACGTGTTCTTTGCTCACTTGCTCTCCTTGCATTGTAATGCTTTTGTAGCCATTGAAATTGTAGTTAATTTTCATTTAAAATCCTTTTATTTAACACACTCTGTCCACGACGGCTAGATTTAGTTTTGTAAATTATACAAATTCTTAACAAATTTGAGCTATCGATGATGAAAATATTATACACGAACATGAAAAAGATAAATTTGAACTAAAATACATGTAAGCAGGGCGCGACAAGGTCCACCATGTAGTATCCTCCATCACTTCGCTTAATACTGTTTTCTACATAAGAATTTTTCAAAATAAAATTTTCAATGGGAAGCGGTCGAAGAAGTAGACCGATCCGAGCCGAGCCACTTTCAATAGCGTTCGTTCCTGCGCTGAAAAATCGTCAATATATCTTAAAAGTTATGACTTGTGCATTGAATAAAATAAAAAACAAGACGGACAGAAAAGCAAGCGAATCTGAATCGATCGGTGTAATAAAAAAGGTAGCGCGCTATTAAATAAAAGGCTTATTGACGGGTATTGGAAACATTCGAATACATTTGAAGATTTATGCTTTGTTTAAAATCTATCCTGAAAAAGATTTGCTGCTTCGCTCCTTCTTAACCAGGTTGAGAAACTGCTACCGTTGCGATAATGAAATATAAAAATTAAAAAGCAAAAATTACCTTTAATTTTTTATTAAAACTACTGCTTACCGCACTATACACGTAGTTTATAAGAGGTATTGTATATTGAATCTCCTTGCCGCAGATATCTCCACGGCATCTTAACTAGCAATACTTGCGAGTGCGTACTCAGCATTCGTTAATTGTTTTCTTTAAATCATATAAAAATTTGTTGCTTACCTATTTCTTGTTACACATTTTTCGTAGTGTATTTTGTAGAAAAAACTTGGCAGCATTATTGTGCTATAACCTTTCCATCATACACTAGGTGGCGCCCAAATATTTAAAAATAAAGTGAAAGTGCTGTCAATATTGATGCGTGTCTTAGCTAACATAATACACAATCCTCACAAATACCGTTATAATAATATTTTATTTTGATATTTCGTCCTTTGCTGACTTCTTACTTTTGAAACATTTTCTTCTAAAGTGGAATGATTTCTCCTATAAACCCATCTAAATATTTCCCCAAAATTAAGTATTGCTACGAATGGCCCAGATCCATTCTTTTCATCATGCCGTCGTATGTATATCAAAGAACGACGTGCAAGCATATCTCTGTACTTTGCACGATAAAATCATAGCATACGGGAAGGAGTTATACAATTTCGAATTTTTTTTTTTTTTAATCTTTGTTTAATTTATTTAGTTATCCTTCTTATTACATTATACATAATATGTATGTAAAATTTACAGCTTACGATGGTAATAAAATTAAACTATTAAAGGTTAAAAATAATTTATTTTCAAATGTTTTGCTTGAAAAAAAATCCTCAATGTGAAAAAGGTTGTCTGAGTGATTAGTGGAGATTTATGCATTCGCCTGTCTATTAACTAAAAATTTTGCTTGTTGTCTGGGAGCTTAAACATTTTCCTAATCACTATAAATTTGCTTCCTTATGCTATGTTATGGTATTTAATATGACTGTTTAACATTTTGGCAAGTACGTCTCATATCTCTTTTGAAACCACCAAGCATACAAAAGACAGAAGACGATCTACTAAGGGACGACTGCCTTCACCAAGGTAAGCGCATACAAGAATTCGAGTTTTTTGTGGTATTCAACCAATGCCAACTTAAAAAGTAATGGGTCTTACTACTCCCAGTCGGTATCTTTCCTGCCATCGGCAAGAGCGAATTTTTCTATATTTAATCCATAGAGAAAAGAAAACTCGTTAACTCTATGTCAGAATAAAGAAAAGCAGCGAACCGGGAAAGGTAAGTCGGCAAAAATGAAAAACCTGATGTAGGAACTAAGCTTTTCATACCATTAGAGAGGTTTGGTTTACTAATGCTGGTAAGCGGGGATCTCTATCTACCATAGATACGTTAGCTACCGTTTTAACAAGACGATATACACAGAAAACAAATCTTTCTCTTAGCAAGGAAAAAAATCAAAGAAATTATTTTTGATATTAATTTCAAAAATCTCCTTAGCTCCCGATAAATTGTTTGTAGCGAAAACTTAGAAGAAAATCGCAGCCAGTCTTTGGTATCTGCCATGAATCACAATGGGAAACGAGCCTGGTTTTCAAACTAGCGTTCGTGAAGACATATCTTCCATATATTCTTGCAGCTTACAGCAAACAGACAAAGGGACCTGGGGGACAAAGGGGAATGGGTTGTTCGGAAAGTCATTTCGCTTCTTTTTTATTTTAAAGAGGATGTCATTGGATTTTCTTGCAGCCAAATTCACACTTGGACCGCATTGCCGCTACATATTTTGACAGCCGCTATAGCGAGGCTTGTTTATGAAAAGATTTCGATTCGATATTCGATTTTAAGCAATAGTTTTTGCTTGGTCCTCTGTCAAATATGGAAAATTGAAAGCGTTATTTTCAGTATTTCGTTTACTTCGTTACCATTGAAAAGGTGAAAATGCCATTCAAGCAAAAAAAAATGTATCGGATGTAAATCATCGAATAAGATCTCGTGAGATCGCTAGAAAATCGAGTTTGTGGAATTCTACCGTTCATTTTAAGCCGAGATAATTTTCCGAACAACCCAATATAATCAACTGAAAATCCTTGGATGATCAGCTCCAGATATACTACATGTGCCGTCTACTGTCGGCCGTGTGTGACAAAGGCAAGTTCAGTAAACCGCTTCTTCTAAGCAGAATGCAAAATGACAGGCGTATGACTTATGAAACAACCCAATAATAGTGTAAACAAAAAAAAAAACGTTTAGATGAAAATAGAAGAGGAGGTGCGAAGCGTTGAGAGAACATTACGTACGAAACGATTCTTATTATTAATTAAAAAGCCACAAATTTACAATAGTTGTTGTTTTTATTCCTTAAAACTATTACTTGTAAGATTATCTTTTATTTTATTTATTTATATATGTATGTATGTTTTTCCGGTTTGTTTCTGCGGTAAATTACACTAAACATAGCATTTCTTGTTTTAAACTCTTTATTGTATGTTAATAATAATTTAATTTGCTGTTTTTTTTTTTACAATATTTGTATAGTTTACGTATATTTGTTGCAATTTTTCACAATATTTGTTTCTCCTCGCTCTATACGGTTACACGTTATTCTTCTCCTTCTTCTTCTTCGGTATAATTCTTATAATCATTAATAGTTTTATTTATACGTAACTGTTTTCTTTGTTTTTTAATTTAAAATTTTCCGATTTTTTTTCTTCTTGTTATTTTGGTTTTTCTTCAAAAAAATCTATTATTAGAACTTTTGAAAATGTTCTCCTTTCCCTCTTACATGCATATGTATATGTATTCTACATATGAACGCATGTACTAGTTTTTGTTGTTGTCTTTTCACTGGATTACTTTATGACTTAAAAACTATTTTACGTATACTTTGTGTGGATGTTCTTGGTTGATGATCTCGCGTTTATTGGTACTCGTTTTATATTCATTTTTACATTTTGTTGAAACAATTCTGTACATTAGCAATCAATGCGTAGCGTATATCGTGTATATGTACAGACCTGTATTTATTTAGATTTCTCCAAAGAAAAAAAATTCCTGGTGAAGAATATGTGCCTTGTCTGTCTCTGATGATTTGTTATGATTTGATTTTCATGCATATTACACTCTCACCGAATTTTTAATGTTTTTATCTTTAATCTTTCTCATGAATTTTTTTTGATTAATTTTTTTTTTTTTTTTTTTTTTTTTTCATAATTTACAAAAACATAAGCTAATCGCTAATCTATTCGGGATATCTTTAACTTTTCTGTGTACATTGCATGCGGTATGTATGCGCGTATGTTTAGAGAAGAGTATAAAGCTTATATTATTTAGAACTATTTGTCTGCAAAATTAATTGCTGTTTGAGTATATGAGAACATGTGTATTGGTTTGCAAAAGGCCAAGTCCTGAGCCAAAGCTCTTCGCGTCATCAAAAGATGCCCACATTACTGCTTTTCCAATAAAGGTGCAAAGAGTACAAGAATAAGAATTAAATAAAAAAAAAAAAAAATTTTCTCAAGTAAACAAATGCCTTCAGGAACAATTAATTCCCTCCTGATCTACTTCAGATTAGCAGGTGACAATATTTGCCTGTAATGGGTGACCGGCCCTATAACGTAATGAATTCCTCTTTGTCTCATTTCCGATTTCTGCTTCGCTTGCAACAAGAATCCGTACCACTGAGCACGTCCCTCTATTGTAGGCAAATTGTCACTGTTGCGTACAAAAACTTGTGATGAATCTTCTGATTTAACCCTAATCGGATTACAATGTGTCTTTGAGTCGCACTTGACCTTGCAATTTAAATGTTTTGGTTATTTCAACTTCCATTTCGTGGCCTTTGTATTTTATTCGCATGATTCTCGTAGGTGACTGAGAGTCACATCGCGATATAATTCGTTACAAAAACACATGGTACGATTAGGTTTAATGCTTTCGCTAATTTTGGGCGTTCAATATCGAACATATCCACCTTCAACACACACATATATTCACCTGCTCAAATTTTATATTAGTGTAATGACGATGAGGTAAAATTTGCCTTGAATTGTTTCATTTTTTGTCTAAAGCAAGGAACGAGTCGATGTAGAAATCTTCCTGTGTTCCGGGCAATATACCGATGATCAGGTGGAATGAGATGACCAGAGCAATCCATAATTTGGTGCTAAGGGTAAATATATGCATTTTGAGCGGCTTCTAAAGCCTCCTTTTTTTTCGATTACACTTTCTGTTTTAGGATAACTATCCTTCTTACATTTTTTATTTGCCTTCCGCTTCGCATTGCGCATTTCCATTTTCAACAGGTCTTAGCGTATATAGTCTCAATAATTTGTATACAAATTCCAACCATCTGAGAAAATAAAAATTCCATACAATTGAGAATGTTTGAATAAATTTGTTTACATGTATTGTGGGTCTTTCGAGAATAAGCGCATATTCGTTCTCAATAATTTCTCAATAATTTCTCAAATTTTGACTCATAGAAGACAACATAGAACAGTGACTTATATATCGACTAACGAAATGGGGTATGGCTGAATACCATCTATATGTCGAAGATGTTAAAGACGCCGCCAAATGCTTAAAACGCGGCCTAATGATTAGAAGGCCTAATGATCAAAAACGCAGCTATTATAAGTTACAAAATGCCGAGAAATATTAAAATGTTAAAAACACAGTATAATGTTAAAAACGGCTGCTAAATGTTAAAAGTGGAACATAAGCGAAACATGATGATTGTATCAGCTCGCATTGCTTTGCCAAGATCTACTAATGGAATATGAAAGAAAGCATAACTATATTTCCAAGCCTTCGAGTATTATCAAAGGAGACACAATATTATTGTAACCAAATTTGCGTCGCATGTCCATGAGGTGTGAATAAAATGAGGAATCTAACAACTGCAGGTACTCGAAGACTGCAAAGCTGGAATCCTTAAAAATCTTAAGCAATTCTAATTGAATTAATGAAGTTCCGAATCAGACAGCGTTAGGGATCAAAATTTTGTTAGAAACTGCAGCAGCGACCATGCAGTCAATCACTGGACCATGCTTATGACATGGGTACTGAAACGTGAACAATTGGGATGATCAAAACTATTTGAAGGGCCTAAAATATTCACAATTCACAGTTCGTGTTCAAGCGAAAGTAGTAGGCAGCGCGTTCCCTTCCAGAAGCTTTGCTCTACCCTCTAGAACATTTTTGGTTTGTAAATAAAACTTGAAGAGCATTGTTTTCGTTTGCCTAACCATTACCTAAGATGTCCTTAAAGGAGATGATTTAGGGAACATTTGATTGCGTATAACAGATAAAAGACGGAATCAGATTAGTTTTCTTATAGCATAGACATCCTAATGTTTAAACGGTTGTAATCGCGATATAAAGTACGCATGCAACCTCGATTGAGGGCAAAAGATCAATCGCATAGAAAAGTGAAAATTACTTGATTATTTATTTATATTTAAAAGTAAGCAGAAGCATTACAGTGGACAACGATGCACCATTAAATACCCTATGCCAATTCGCTTAACACAGTTGTACATATGATATATGCCAACACAAGGCGTTGTGACCATTTTCAATAAACATTTTCAATAGCGTTTGTCCTCGAGCTAAAACTCACCGGTGTACGAAATTTCATCAAAATATCTCAAAAGTTGCGAACTGTAGGTTGAGAACAAGGAAATAACACAAGTTCGTCTTTTGGTCTACCTCAAGGGCTTCCGGGTTTTGTATACATCCACGCAAACTTTATGTATCCTTGTACCTTGGTGTAGGATGTAGATAGTATTCGATGTCCGGAATCGACTTCAGCTTTAAGCCCCAATTGAAAATGTAACTAAAATTCGTATCTCGCCACAAAATAAAAGGACTTGTGCGACGTGCAACGCGTGAGGAGGTGAAGCAACAGCAGCTATTATTAATGCCTTCTTGATCTTTGCTATCGATGTGTACGGGGAGATGCAGCGGTAAGAGTTAGATAAGCATCATGTGGGCCTTGCAGTTAATGATGATTCGGTCATTCGAGGAACTTTGTTTGTAGAGAAAGAAAAATCAAACCATTGGAACTGTGTATCTATGTACATAGTTGTTGTATTTTTAAAGGGACGTTAAATTTTGAACTTTGCAATCTTTTTTTTAATTTATATATAATTTTTATGATATTTTACAATTTTATTAAATACTTTGTTTAAATCATCGAAGAAATTATGTGTTTATATATAAACTATCTAAAGTATTAATTAACAAAATAGTTAAACAATTTTCGATATAAATAGTGAGTAGTAAGTAGTTTGAGAATAAAAGAAAACGAGATCAAAATATTTGAGAGAGGGAGAGAGAGAGAGAGAGAGAGAGTCTTCGGAAAGGAAAAGTTAAAACCAACCTCATTGAGAGAAAAAAAGCAAAAAAAAAAAAAAAAAAAAAAACACTCACACACAAAACAAAATAATAACAAAAATATATATATATTTTTTTTTTCTTTTATGAAAAAATATTTGTTTAATAATTTTGTTGGTAATTTATTTAATTTCAAATTAATCTCATATCGTTTTTATTATCAATCGCTACTAACTAAAGCATCAAGTATCGTTTAATTTAATTTAATTTAATTTATTTAAGATACGCTTAGAAAATAAAAGAAATAAAAAAAAAAAAAAAAAAAACTAAAAAGAATTAAATAAAAATTAGATGTAATGGTGTTGGGGAAGGGAGCGAATAAATTTTTTTCTTTTCTTAAAAACAAAACAAACGTAAACGTCATCGAAATAGTCGAGAGAAACAGAAACAAATTTACAAAGAATTTTTTCTTCAAGTGTAACTCTTACAGTAACTTGCAAAGAAAACTAAACATTACTAAGTATCAACATTGTTTTCATTTTTATTTTATATTTATTTTATTTCTTTTTTTTTTTTTTTTTTTTTTTTTTTTTAAAGAGAAAATTATAAAATACATTTTTAATAAATTAATTTAAAGCAAACAAAAATTGCAAAAGATTTTTTTATTATTTCATTTAAAGTTATTTTATTTTATTCATTGATTGATTGATTAATTTATTTATTTATTTTAAGATGTATAAGAACTTAATGAGCTATAAAATCAAAGTTTTCTTCGTCTTCTTCTTCTTCTTTTTTTGAGAACATATTGAGTTTTGAACGTAAAATTATTCAAAAAAAAACACACACACACAAATTATCATAAAGAGAAGGAAAAGGGATTATCATCGTTATCTTTAGCGAAAATAATTCGTATTATAACGAGGATCATCGCTTTCTTCTTCGTGTTTTATCATTGTTGCCGATGTCACATTTAATCTATTTGTGTTGTCTAAATTTGAATCATAATGATCATGATGATGTTGATGTTGATGATGCTGATGTTGATGATGTTGATGATGATGATGATGATGATGATGATGATGATGATCATCATAATGATGCCTACTAACATTTGAGCCGGCAAAATCACCGCTTGCAGGTCTAATATTTGAATAGAAATAATTCACTTTAGATGCCGCTAAGCAATCGACATCATCATGATTATCGCCTTGATTACGTATAGTATACATGCTGTTATTATCCTTACTGTTATTACTATCGGTAGTAGTAGTTGTAATAGTTGTAGTAGTAGTAGTAGTAGTAGTAGTAGTAGTAGTGGTAGTACTCGTGAGATTTGTGATAGTAGCAGGAGTGGTGTTAGTAGTAAGAGTAGTAGTAGTAGTATTTGTATTTGTTATTGCTATAGTACTATAATTAAAATAGTAGTTTGCAAATTTGTCCTAATTTTATTCCCCTAAATGTTGCCCTTGCGCTGCCGCCGCCGCCGCTGCTGCCGCTTTCTGCGCTTGCGCCTGTTTCTCTTGTTCGTTTAACTCTTTGATGGCTTGTATCTCTTTTTTCAATTTCATTCGTCGATTTTGGAACCATATTTTTATCTGTCTCTCCGTCAGGCAGAGGGCATGAGCCATTTCGATTCTTCGCCGGCGGGTTAAATAATGATTGGTGTGGAATTCTTTCTCCAATTCAAGCGTCTGATAGCGGGTATATGTTTGGCGACCACGTCTTCGTAAACCATTGGTTCCTGTAAAAAGAAAACAAAAAAAAAAAAATAAATAAATAAAATAGTAAATCTTTCACTTTAAGTCAATGCATAGCAATTACAAACTAAGTTTGTCTTTGACTGCAGATGTCGTGTCTCAGTTGACGGAGTCAAGCGATTTATTCTTACTAAATTTCAAATCGGTAAACGCCAAGTATTATGCAAATTATAGTTTAGTTGAAGGCAAACTCAGAATTATTTTGTCAACCAACCGCACCATAGTTTTGCATTAAAATTTTACACAGTGTTTTTCTGTAACTACGTATATCAAGCTTGAGAAGAAATCGGTTGTCATGAGGTCGGAGCTACGCTGTTTCACGCGAGGAAGAGACAGTCAGAAAGAAGTCAGGAAAGACATAGAAATAGGGCGATGGTGACTCAATCGCTGGCGAAATGTGCCCAATCGTAAAAGGTTTTGCCTTCACCGAGCATTCACTACAGTTGCGAACAAAGTAAACTCTACCGCACTGGGGGGGACTTGAACTCGCGAACACAGGCTTTGTAGTAGCGATTCTTACCTATTCGGCTACTCATGCGGATTGGTTGGGTCTTTTTGAAAGTAAAAGTTTTTTTTTTCTTCCTTTCTTTTTCTTTCAAATCCTTATAAATATATTTAATAATCTTTTGCCCAGTGTGGACGTGATATTGGACGGGTCATATGCATGTTTAGAAGGTGATGTCTGCCCATTACGTTAAAGTACGAACCAAATTTTCGCTCTGCCGTATCCCTAACTTGATGTAAAAGACGTACGACGAACGAAGACTTATACGGACAGGTAAGAGTGACTAATAACGTCAATCTAACGAAAACTCTATGCAGCCTTTCATACATACTTCACCCGGTTGGCCGATTTTTTGCAACAAGATGTAAAAATATTTAAACTTCTTTTCAAAATCTGCTGTGGCGTGTGCAGGCGAACATTTTATTTTCAAAAGCCCTCTGACTATTGGTTCACTAGTGCCTTTCGTCCGTAGTCCGAGCACAATTACCAACTTTATATTCCAACAGTTCATTACTTTCTTTGGAACGGCTGCACTGAATACCTGAACCAAGACAGTGGTAGTAGTCTTCGTAAAAGATTTACAGGAAATAATTTTAAATACATCATAAGCAAATTAATCACTTCGGGTAGTAAAGGGTTCATGCGCCTGTACGATCTAAGTGACCGCGTATAACAAGGATTCAAAGTAAACGAAACAAGTCATCGCATCACAGGGGTTTCTGTGGCACCTAAATAAGTTCTTTATGATATCGATCGAAGCATTTCTCTGAGTGTTATATAGGGAGCGACAAGGTTTAGATTACTTCCGGCGATCGATAAAGAATGCAAAAATTATTTATTAAATATGCGTGCACTCAATAAATTCCTTACCTAGAGATCTGATAGTGAAGTGATTTACGACAATCATTATACATTTATTTTGCAATTATTCGGTTTGTTTTTTTTTTTTTTTTTTTGTATACTTTGTTCGTTTTTTTGTTTTTATATTCTTAATTAATCATAAATTATTTGGCATTTCGAAGTTTGTGTACAAAAGAGAAAGAGTTTGGAAGAGAGTAAAAACAATGCCAACAACTATGCGTTTAATAAAGAGCTGAGTTATACCGAATAAATTTTTATACATGCATTTGCATAGATATTTGTATATATATATACATATATATAGATTTGTATATATGGATATGTATGTATGTATCTGTATATGTGTATGGCCATAAGTTTACATTCATACATTAGTTGTAAATATATGTGTTTTCAACTTTACGCATGTCAACATAAATTTTTGGATAAATACCTTTAGGCTAAAAATTTAAAACGTAATAAATGCCCATAATATTTAACTGAACACATATATTTAAACAAAAGCAAAAACGAAATACTAAATATAATCATATCGTCGTACGTAATGCAATCCAATGCAATGCAATGCAATGCAATGCAATGCAATGCAATGCAAAATTCGCCTGAGCATATCGTATATGCATAAATGCATATACATATGCATACACATACACATACACATACACACATACATACACATAGATACATCTGCTCTTATATTTATGCAAAAATCCTGGTTTATAAAGCTCATAAACTTTAACATTTAAATGAATTTGCAATACATTCATACACACAAACACTCGTTCATGCATATATAATATATATATATATATAGCTCACATGTGCATATGAATGTGAGTAGATGAATAGCGTAGAGAGTAAGAGATAAGTTTTTGCATCAAAGAGATTGAGTGAGTTGTGGGAGAATTCTATGCTTTTTGCTTGCAACTGGCAATCGATGATAGTATCACACTTTGTGCAGCCTATATAAATAAATACATATATATATGCTGTAGTATATGGACATATTTTGCTTCATTCATATGCCTTATATACGTTTGTATATTTATTTGTGTAAACATATTTCTCTTTTTCTCTTTTCTCCGTAATTTATATAATGATAATATATTATATATATATATAGATATATATATATATATATATATAGACAAAAGAGATCGAGGACAGTGAAAAAAAAATTATGATATGGAACGTGAAGGTAATTTGGAAATATTAAAGTCACATACCGTTATACAAATATACCTGAAATATGAATATAGATGAGAAAGCATTAGATTGGTTCGAAAAATCAATTGTTCAGTAAAGACATGTATAGGGCGTATCGATGCGTTACGCACTTAGTGGACTACGGCCAATCCTTATCTCGTTTCCTCATTCCTTTGTGACCGTGATGGACTTTCACAAATAGGAAACATATCCTTAGTGGTTGGCCGCATTAAAAATCCGAAAAAAAAGAAAAATTTCCTCTTTACCTTATCCGAAGTAGATTGAAACTTTTTTCTACGCGCAGATAGACTTCTTGAAAGTGTTGGGCTAAGCAAGTTATTGCATAGCTTTTGAGATCGGTAAAGCATGATCAGTGGCAGAGAGGAATCGATAAGTTCATGCATCATATACTAAATCCAAACTTGGATGGATGGGTTAAAGCTTTACTCGATTTCTTTTTGCCTTGAATTTTAATTAGCTTTCGATGCCTCAAACCTATTTACATCTCTTTATTACTAATTTTTTTTACAAGACTTGCGAGTAAACTTGACTTAAGAAACATAGAACTTTACACATAGTTCAAATAAAAGTTTAAAAAAAAAAAAATTATTTTAATCAAAAAAAATTTACTTTTTTTTTCTCATTTCAGATTCATCCTTTCACTAGGGACTAAAAACATCGTTGCAAACACTAACGCTACTTAGTTACAAGTAATGGAAAAGAAATGAAAGAACGGTGGGTTTCTATGTTCCAAACTTTATAACTGAACTACCGAAAGGAAGACTTAGAGTTAGGAAGACTGAGAGCTTCTTTCATTTCTCATCATAGACTTGCTCGGTTTTGAAAGCCTAGCGCGCGCGAAATTCGATTTTAACGTAAGCAAGTAAGAGACCTATATTTAGTTGTTGGCGAGCCGTCCGTACTCATCGCCTTTGTCTTAAAGAAAAAAATTTGAAAAGCAAGAAAAATGCAATTTCGACACTTTGTAGGCGTACTAAGTAGGCGTGACTGATTTTTTTTGATATTCTCTACTTTTGTACAGATGCTGCAGAAACATCCTTAGAATAGATACGAGCCAATCTTGAACGTTGCATCTATTCTTGTTCGCGTAATGAGAAAGAAACTTTTTGCGTTTGAGGGCATACGTGTTCTCGAATTTTGCCGTACCTTGATCATGCCCTTTGACCGATTTGACGTCATTGGCAATACCAGCGCGCGTGCAAAAAGTCTCCAAGTATTTGCCAAATTTGGAAACGATTACCTGATTTTTGTGGCAAGGAGAATACCTACCACACACTGACGGACCGACGGGACTTACATACTTAAATCGCTTCAGAATTGGGTCAAGATCAGGACCAAGAATGTTTACGTACAATCTATAGATATTTTAGCTACCAGCTCTCTTCTGGATGCTGGAAAATTTTTTGACAAAACGAATGTTGGCCGCCCATTCTAGGTGATTCTAGGGTGTGAAAAGGAACGTTAAAGGTATACGAACAATATTAAATTAATTGACGTAAGTGCTAACATAGAATGACTTTTAAGGACAAAAGCGGGCTTTGACTTTGTGCAAAAGTGTGTGCAAAAGTTATTCGTAAAAAATTTGCCTCACTCTAATGTACGCAATTATATTATATGAGTTTATATGGATGCATGTGCGTGTGTTTATGTGTGTATTTACGAAATTGAGTTATTGCACTTGAGGCAAATTAAACTTCATAAATATGTTAAATCAGAGATTAACTGCCAAAGTATTCACAAAAGATTTTATGAGCCATTAAAGTGTGAGATGCCATATAAATTATGAAATCAATGTAAATTATGTTGATGCACAGAGGTGAGCTGCATCTGCAAGTGTGTAATCGTAAGCATAAGCACATCATATTGATAAACTTATTCAAAGGTAATTTTTACTTTAACTTATATAAATGAAAACACATGCACACATGCATGTATGCGTACCTGTGCATAAAAATTCATATATATATATATATATATATGTAAATGTAAGTACGTTTGTTGGAACATCAATTAAAAGTGAATTTAATGTCTTATTAAATGTGTGAACTGTTAACTGATAACTGACATTTAACTACCGGCATTGACGCACACACAAAAGTGCAGCGCTCTTGTTACCTGAGCTGAAGCACGTACGACCATCGTTATTCTCGATCTAATCGGTAAGTTAAGCAAACTTATATATGAACATATATATGTATGTATGTATATACTAACGTATTAACTGAAAATAGCAATCTCGTGGCCATGTTCATGTAAGACCATTATGGTGTTTATTTCTTCTTCTTCTTCTTTTTCTTTTTCTCTTTCTATTTATTTTTTGTTTTTTTTTTTTTTTGCAACTCTTTCTTTGGTTGCAAATACTCGATCATGTTTGAAGTCAGTACAGTCGTCATCAACTTTGTTTGACTCTCATAGCTATAAAAATGAAATGTTTTTCATGTTTGTTGTGTTGTTCCGTTGATATTATTGTTGTTGCCATTGTTGTTGTATATGCATTTTCCTGTTGTTGCTATTGTTATATTTCTTTACATTATTGTTGCTATTGTTGTTACTGATTGTTTGGCTTTTTTTAACTGATTTGGTGGTGGCTGTGATTTTTCTGCTGGGTGTAAGTATTTACCCGTGCAATTGCAGTACAACAACAATATTGCAAACTGTATTATGTTCCATTGAAGCATCACCATCCCCAATAACAACAACAACAGCGATGAAATCTCTCTAGCTACATGAGTACATTGATATGCTTGTATGTGTCATGTGTGCAGCAACATCGGGCGCATGTTTTGGATTTTAAGTGCAACCTACATGCACGCCCGTTTACTTGACTTGTACCATGTCGTTTGGGTTCAAGTTTTTTGTTGTTGTTATGTTACGCTGATGATCATTTCGAGAAAAAGGCTTATTTATGACATTGCTGCGTTTTTGCAGACATATACAAAAGCGATGGTGCAACAAGGCTACACAGAAAGAAGCATTCAGAACAGTTTAAACAACCGAAACGATCATCATCATCGTCAGCCTCCAGAGTTTAGTTGCCGGCCTCGCTTGCACATGTAGGCTGCCTTTCAATGCTTAAAATGCTGCATCGTTTACGTTTCTTTACTTTGTTTCTTTTTTTTTTTTTGTTTTTTTTTTGCTTTGCTTTCTTGTGTTCATGTAAAAACACAAACTTTACAAACATTTTCGTTTAAGGAAATATTTTCAATTTAATTTCATTGTTAACTGTAGTTGCGGTTTTGGTATCTATTCAATAGAATAAGCGACCGCATCTTTCCAACTTTTTTTCTCCTTTTATTTTATTTGTTCACAATCATATAAATTATAAGTTAAAATTCCTTTTCACGATCCTCCCAATGAATTTTTCAAATTGCAAGCGCTTCGTCATCATTGCAGCGTGGAAGGTTTCCATAATTGCTGAGTATTACGGAACGAATAGTGAAAGCTTAATCTTAGGAAAGTAAACGATTTTCTTTTTTTTTCTTGGACTTTTTCGTCTATCATTAGACGGATCTGTACTTGAGAATGAAGGGAGCACTTGAAATATGTAGGAATAAGGAGCAGAGATTGAATTAATTTACTCGCATCTGCTTATATGTCCGTCCGATTGCTAAAATTACAATTCTAAACTTGTCTAGAAAACCAATCCAAGTCTTCTTCTTTCTCTATGTTCGGGTTGGCCTTGAAAACCCGCTAATTAAGTCCGCGAGTCCGCATTAAAAAACGAAGCGAAATCCAAAACGAGGATCAAAGCATTAAAGATCAAGATCTTGTTCGAGGCGCGTGTTTTTTGCTGAGAGGTCTCCTCACCTCCTTACTTCCTTATCGCCTTAGGCACCTTACAGTCCTTAACACCGACTCGACACAGTAAGTTGCTTATTAAGAGTTGCCGTTCCGAGAATGCTCGTTGAAAAACACTTTCTTCACTTTGCCCATTAAAGGTCGTTAGTCGAAGATAAAGAGGATTTTTTGCTATTTATTGAAAAGTATTCTAATTTCATCACAGTCTCGTATCGGATAAAATTAATAATATTTCTATCTTAACAGAGTTTGAATCCTTTAGGATTCAAGCTATTGACTGAAATTAGTCTCCATGTGTTCCCGCTTGCAAATATGCCCAACTCCATGTAGAGAATTTAAAATTCGATTTTAGCTGAACACGTTGGTATAACGCATTATTATTTAAAAGCATTAACATTAAATAATAATAAGATAATACATTGACACAGCAATAGCATAAGTGAATAAAACTTAAAACGAACGACTGACTGTAAAAGCATATACACAGCGATAACGCAGCATTGATGTTACACAGACGTTTCCTATATATACATACATACTTGCATATATCTAAATATTTATATAGAGTCGACGGAAACAAGTGGCACCCAATTAAGCTAAATTTATGCAACAAGACATTCTTCAAGTTAATTGGCAAAAAACGCCATTTTTGCACAAATTTTTCAAATAAAATAAAACAAATGACATGACATGGCATCGCATGGCATGGTAGCAGTGTAGTAAGCTCGTGAAATCGAATGACACATAAACGCAAAAAAAAAAAATAACAACAACAACAATAATAATAATAATAATGATAACAAAAAAAACCAAGTTAACGACAAACACAACAAACAACGAGTCAACCAACCAAACAACCAACCAACCAAACAGCCAACCAGATGCAAGCAACCAGCGAGTGAGTGAGCAGTTAGTTAAACAGCTAATATGTTATAATAAGTTTTGGTTTTATTGAAAAAAAAAAACACAACTTTTTCACTGGTTTGTTTGTTTTCTTACTTTTGCTTTTGATTTCGATAAGGGTTCAGGCGAATACAGCAACGACAATAATGCTGCTGCAAAGGAAATTTTACAGGTTGACAGCTGCAAAGCGTTTTACAAATTACATAATTCAGTTTTTCGGTTAAGGATGAACTTTAATTTATTCATTTACTCAATTTATTCATGTATTTCGTTTTTCTCTCGACTCCTTCTTATTTATATCCCCTTCATTCACAATCGCCTCAAATTCGAATTCGAGGCACAAGGCGGCACATCATTCAAGTTATAACAAGCGTTGCAAGTTATCCGTCGATATATAAACCAAATAAAAAAAGCGAATCTTTAGCATTCATCATTAGAATATGAAATTGTTAATTATGAACGGGTTAGTCAGACGAATTATCGATCGGAGTTTATTACTTTGCTTTAGATAGCTATGCCGAAGCTTTGCAACGAAATAGGGATCGTTTGGTTGTCAGTTACGATATCATAACAATTTACTGGGATTTGCTGAAATTGTCAGTTATTAGTTGCTATACGTGACGTGCATGTGTATGCAAAAAAAGAACGAGTATAAGTGCTAAGCCTTAGTTCCACATCTTAATATTTGACACTCAAAGCGCTTCAGTAGCTGAAAGACGGACGGATAGACAAGAAGGCATAGCGACCAAAGGCTTGTCTATTCGCAAATCTCAAGTTTATGAAAAATATCTATCTGTGTCCGCTAACGCGCACTGCAGTGAGTTGTACACACTGTGTACCTCTATGTTTCGGACGGTGGGTACGATATAATAAATGCCGAAATTCGAGATCATGTCGTTATATGAAAGTGATTTTGCTTCTTCTTTTTTTTTTTAGTTTATGGAGACGAGTAAGAAGAAGAGCTTGACTTTTCTCTTTATTCCTCTTTCTCACTTCACCCAATAGAAACGGATGGCAATATCGCCATAACAACTGCAGTTTAGTCTGTAATACGTCATGATGTAGTTAGTAGTAGTACACCTTTTTGTTATTGGGTGGAAAGTGTAAAAACTTCATTTATTTTCCCTTAAATTATATTTGCACGCAATCGTTATAATCATGCAAACCTATATTTTCTTCCATAATCATAGAAATGAATGCCTGGCCTGTCTTGGTTTGTTTGTTTGTTTGTTTGTTAACTTGTTAAGTGCTTTATATGGCTTCGCTGTTCTTAAGAAAGTTTTATGTGGTAAAAATATGCAAAAAATGTAAATGAATGTAAAAATTGTGCAAATGCCTCAGAATATTTATAATAATAAAGAATTCATTTTTTCAAGAAGTGAAAAAAACAAAAAATAAATAAGAAAGAAAAAGAAAGGAAAAAAGGGTGAAAAAATTAATAAAATTATTATTTAACATACACAACTTGGAACGTAAAACAAATAAATTCACAATAAAATATGAACGAAATGTTTATGGTTTGCACAAAGCTTTGAACTGCAAGGAAAGCAAGTAAGGAAAGTACGAATGGCTTGGCGTAGCTTCTAAATGTTAGATAATGTTAGTGAATCATTTGGTGCTCGTTTAGTGCAATTATTTTGATCGTATTTTCGTATACAGCTCAATGACGTTTGCTACAAGTCTACTAACACACCTGTTGTTACCTTCGCAATCTCTTCATTATCACGAGCGAATTTGTATGTGGAGCGTTGATCGGTTTATTTTAATGTTGATGGACAAGCAATTAACGGTTCATGCTGGGCAGAGATACATTAATCCGAATCATGTCATGTTTTTTTTAAGGAATTATACCACGACGTGACTCTCACCCACTTACAAGACTCATATGAATAAGTCGTTGTTGCTTTTGTTTATAACCTATTATTATACTATTATTATGAATTGCTTAGACTAACGACATAAATCCTTCGATTGAAGACAAGAAAAGATTGAGCACTAGTAACGTAGGCTGAAAATAAAGTGTTGAGCCTAACAGTTGATATTACGTTCTATAGCTGATTTCGTCGACGTCCATAGGATTAGGATTAGCATTAGAATGCGATTGTTTTCAAAAAGGGGGAAAAAAGGAAAAGTTTACAGAAACACAAAGAAAGTGCTTTGCTGTAAAAATTTGTCCGTAACTGCACCTCTTCTTTAGGATCAGTTAGTGTGTTGCAAATGTATGAAGTAACAGACATGGACGTTCAATAGAGTTTGTCATTTGCCAATAAATATGACTAGGTACCCGTACGTACGGTGACGGTGTTCTTTAACTTGTCATTTATGCTTACTCTCGAGGTTAACAACCTGTAACGCAGACAGACTCTTAAAGATTATTAGCTTTGTTTATAGTTTAAATTATTTTCTATATCCAACACATATATATATATATATAAATATATATAAACAAAAAAAAAATCTTATACTCAGGGTGCATATATTTTGGACATGCAACGCGAAAAAATCGTAAAATTTAAATGCAAAGCTCAAAATGCGAGTTGTACGAACGTCGTGGCCAAAAGTTATTTATTTAGTGTTGCCAATAGGACGATTGTATTGTCCATTCTTCTATTGGATAACTGCTTCTCTAGGAAAGAACTTTTTTCTTCATAATGTAGTACGAAGAGCTCTTCGCAAGTTGCAAACGAGTCTCACCTCTTTATTACTTTTCCTCAATGAAAGTTTACGTTAAAAGTTGATAGTAGGGGATAGTAGGGGATAGTAGGGTAGTTGATATAGAATTATTCCCATTTATTTTTTCTCATTTCCTATTAAGCAGAGGTAATTTTTTTTCTTTTCCATAACCAACCAGGGGATGTCCCCTATATGTGCGGGCCGGCGGTGATCACGAAAAGCTATAAGAACTTAAAGCGGGGTAAAGAAAAAGACTAATGTTTGTGAGCGTTTGACTAAAAATACATCAAGTATGGACGAGTCGCGACAGTTTCTTGTATCGGTGAGAGATCTGGGCAAGCTGTGTAGTCCTGTTAAAGGATATTATTGGTGGGCATATCACGTTTATCTCCGAAGAGCACTTGCCTTGACTGTAGCTTTTTAGCGTAACCGCAATACTGCCCACATTACGCTCAAAGTTAACGGAGTTCTGGATACACTTTCGTCAGCCATGGGCACCTAAGCCTTTCGTTATATGCGGACGAATGCCATCAAGCAAAGTCTGCAGGCTTCTGCTCGCATAAGCGAATCATACTGTAATTTTGGATGGTTATAGGTGGTCCAAATGGTACGGATATCGATTGCAGTAAAGTATGCTTTGCACGGCTTTAAAAATCTAAGCCTTTGTCTGTGTCTTTCAACACTTCGAACACGTGTTCACAGGGTTCACGCATCAGTGCGTACATTTCATATCCGCCGCAGATCGTTCGATAGTTTTAAGTCGTACCAAACTTCTTTTATAATAAAAACTTTTCTTTGGGAGGAACACGCATTTCGCACTCTTCTGTGTTGTTCTATAAATGAGTTTTGAGATTAATATCGGACAACCGCTACTTCTGTCACTGAAAAGCAATTATCCCGAAAAAAATACTTTCTATGCTCGTTCTACATGCTTCAGTATTATGACCTATGCTCTGCCTTCCTTTTAAGTAGCCGCGGAAAGCAGGCAGAAAGACCTAGCGATCTATTAATATCTAAAACACTTTTCCAAACTTGTGTTAAACTCTAAGGGTTACGTTGTCGCACTTAACTTTAAAATTTTATAAACTTGAGGTGACCTCGTAATGCTTCGTTTAAAGCTCCGCTTTGTTGTTGATTTTAAGGGAAAATTGTAGGAAGGCCTATGTATGTATTTGTTGCCGTACAAGGGGTGAATTTTGAAGATCGTATACTTGTACAAAGACCAGTAAGGATCTGCTGCACTACTATAACGTTTTCATTAGGGCACGCCAGGGAAAACAATAGCTAAACGCACCTTAATAGTTTTTATTTCTTTTCTATTTTCAAGTCAAGCCTTCAGTTAGTTCAAGTAGCGTTTGTTTATTCGAAATTAATTTTGCGCTATTAACGGAATTGGATAGTGTGTGTGTATAGAATGAATTAGAACGTTAATATAAATTACGAGCATAGAAGCAATTTAAGGATATAATCTTTATCGTTGTTGTCTGTTGTTGATGCATTCATTATTAACCAAAAAGCATAACTTAATTGTTAAATAACTTAAAATCTATAGCAAGCGCCAAAACGAAACTAAAGTGCACTTTAGGCCATGGCAGATATATGGATATATCTGGAAGTGCGCGCATATATATAGATAAATAGATATATATATATATATATATATATATATATAGATGTGTGTGTGTATATACTTATATTTATGTGTATAATAAAAACAACTTAATTCCCTAACAAAAGTCATAATTTAAATCCAACAGTTAGAATACTATTGGCTCTAATGCGCGTGACTATTTTATGTTCTCCTATAAATTTGCCAAAGGTTTGCATCATTCGTTTGGACCGACCCTACAAACATATATAACACAATGCTCATATATATGCATATATTTTGTTCATATGCATACATATGATGCTATTTTTGTTGCTATTTTTTTTTTTTTTTTTGTGTTTTGTTTTTTATATACACATTTAATATATATACATATATCGAAATCAAAGTTTATACAAATGGTGCATAAAATTTATAGAAATACACAATTTTAACTGAGCATAGATTTACATATATTTATACATATATATATATATATATATATATATACTGATAAAGATACTGACTGACATATTTATAAGCTTAAGCGTACATATGTATAAGTATATTTATATATATATATATATACGCACGCTTGCATACGTTGAATAACTGCATACACATGAAACAATGTATCAGTGGCAATAGAGTGAAACATGTAATATATACAAATATCAGTATTTACATACATATCAGCAATGCGACATAAGGAATAGCAACAATAACAACAAAAGTATGAATATAGTGCAAGCGTAGTGATTTATTAGCTACGTTGTCGTATGCGGCACTAGAAAAATTATAGAAACACTATGCAAAATACATATTCACACACAATATAACTGATATAATGAAACAAAATAAAATTGTATCAATTGGATAAAAAAAAAAGTACAACTAACTCAAGCACCCGTACTACTCTTAAATACGTTCACGTGGCTCAGCAGCTTTAATTTCGAACGGGTGGGAAGTGCGATATATTACTTTATTCACAATTTTTGCTTCTGTTTCATTTCTTATTTTATTTATTTATTTATTTTTATTTTTATTTTTTGTTTAAACAGACTGTGTAATGTAGTGGCATGTCTACGAGTACGTACTCAGTCATACTAGGCCTTAATGATAAATAAAGTTCCCTTCAAAACGAATATAAAAAAATCACTACTTCATAACAAAGTCAGTTTCATCCGCTCTAAGTCAATTTATTTCCTAATCTGCGTTAAGCTTAAGGAAAATGGCTTGTGGATGACATGTAATTCTTTGCATTAGAATCAACAAAATTGTCGTACGAAAATGAAAAGGTAGGGACTTCACAATGTGTAAAAGGAACGAATAGACATCACTTACCAAAGGGTCAGAACAGTGTAGTTACCTTGAAGCAAAAATTATCGAACTATATATGTCAAGTCGCGTACGTAACGTATCAACATTTGAAACGTTTCACTAAGTCTGCTAGCTTGTGCTTATGCAGAGTATGAGTCCGATAATTCTATCAATATTAGATCCAAAAGGTATTCAAGAATTTCAGTGTGAACTGTTGCTTGGATTTTAGGAAACAACCGAAACTAAACTAATTCCAGATTTCATTAAAACTCTATATGCATTCTATAATGCTCTCGATTGTGTTACAAAGACGACGATAAACTTAGCATTTGATTATCTCTCGAGCCTGTGGCCTGTGGAAATTAGAAGAAAGTGAACGAAGAGAAAGAGAGAGAGAGAGAGAGATAGCGAGAGAGGGAGGGAAAATGCGGAAACATTGTATATCCAAAGCTGTCAGAGAATGAAAGAAAAACGATTTGACGCTTTGGAAAACTTTTCAAATCCCTTAAGTATCAAAAAAGTCACAGCTGTGTTAATAAACTACAACAAAGACAACAGCAGCATCAAAGGCAGATTCGGAAAGACTATAAAGAGCTCTGTTCTTTTTCTTCTTCTGTTTAATTTTTTTTTTTTTTTTTTTTTTTTACTTTTAACAATTTTCATCAACTTTTAATTTTTTATTTCCAAGCAAACGAAGCAGACTTTTGCAAATACTTTACATAAAACGCAAAAAAAAAAAAAAGAAAAGAACAAAGTAAAATAAAAAAGCAAAGCGTAGTAGAACATCAGAAATTATTCTAAACTTTTTCTCTGAAACGTGTGTTTTCCACAATCTTTAAAGTTTTACTCGATAAACCTTTTATTCGCTGCACTCGCTTATTCAGCTCAGAGAGTTTGTCTCTGTTATTTCGCTTAACAATTCTTTAAATTATCTGAAAATTTCGTTTCACGCAATGCTAGTGTTTATGACCCCTTCCAAGAGTTTAAATTATATACTCTTGCTAATATACATACATTTAAGAAGTGACTGAAGCGGCGGGCACACAGTAGCATCAGCATCAGCAACAGGAATCGCCATCGGCAGCAGTAGCAAGCAGCCATTACTGCACAAAATTCTTTAAATTTACGAAAAAAAAAAAAAAAAAAAAAAAAAAAAACGAAGAAAACAGAAAAAAATATTATGCAGGCTTAAGCGCCAAAATGAATTTCGCACTTTTTCGCATAATAAATTTAAAGTTTTGCTTTGCAGAAACAAAAGCGAAAAAAATGATAGCAGAAAAAATTTTCAAACTTGAAAAAAAACTTATTTTGCATAAAAAATTGCTTTGAAAATTTTTGTATTATTTTTAGTTTTATTGTTTTTTCTCTCTCTCTCTATATATATATATATATATATGTATTCTTTGGCCGCTTATGTTTTTTTTGCTTTTTTATTCCTTTGCTGGCACCATCACACCACAGGCGTGACAAACGCCATTTTGTAATTTACTTAAGGAGTAACGCATGATACACGTACGTTATTTAAAAACTTCAAATGAGTATGCGTGCATGTGTGCGTGAGCATGCGAGTGTATGTGTTAATATGGTTTATATGGACTTGTGTTTGTTGCAAGTATGGTTCTTGCTCGTCTTAAGGCAATCATTTATAACTAAACGAGGAAAAGATTCGTTACCCCTTATATAATAAACCTGGACATTAGACAGCAAGCAAGGGAAGTAATAGTGGATAATAGTGCCCGAGCTTTGACAATGAATTGTTTGTTCTTCTTTTGTGAAGATCATAAACGCTCCTAAACGAAGCCACGTGTCTGACAGACAGACAGACAGACAGATGTAATTAATTTTACTCTACTATGTTGATCAGAAAAATTCTGCCGAGTTCATAAAGTAACTGATTTCCTATATCAAGGCATTGCAAAGTGTTTGTTACTGTGATGCGATGCGCATCGAAGCGGCGATCTTCGATAGGCTGCCCGAAGCTTAAAAGCTAAGCAGCTAAATGTTTAAAAATATAAAGATAAACTCTTCCATAAGTTTCATAAGCTTTCACATCCTTTATAATTACAATCCAAATCACTCATACGCCTATGACACAAAAAAAGAACAGATGTCGTACAACATAGCCTAGCAAGGCATCATCATAAGTACTTCGCATCCAATTATTGTTACAAAATGATACAATTTTCGCTTATCGAATTGGTTAAATCACATATATATATATATATATATAGAACGCCTGAACTTATACCGACAATGTACTTATTGTGAAAAAAGTCGTTGTCGTAGAACATTCGCTTATTACTTCTAAGTTCGAAACTTAAGCAAAATTCTAACACGGATGTCTTTCGAACAGCAGATGTATTCATGCTTTAACGATCAGTACAATCGAAAGCATGCAATGCGTACCATTGTCATCCCGGCTTTGATGGTGAACCATGACTAATAGGTTACAATTTCTATCCAATAATTTCTATAGAATAACTTTAACTTAAATGTTGCAGATAAAAACAAAAAAAAAACAAAAAAGGACGCGTTCATTATGAATGCATTGATTTAGAAAATTCATACACTTTTATGTAAGCATTTTCGCATTTTCGCATTTCTTCAAAGTAATTGTAAGCAGAATTAATTAACAGCAAATATTCATTATCCACCGAAAGTACTGCAAAACAGTCGTAAGCTGAAAGGTCACAGGGATGGTTTACATATAGTCGCTCCAAGCCTATATGCACATACACAAATCCATACGTACATGTATACATATGTACATATATATATATATATATACCTATGTACATATATATATATATATATATGTACTATAATTCATATACTGTATAATATTAATTATTTTCATCTTACAGCACAAAAGTTGAGGTAAAGTTGTGGTAGTTGTAGTCAGAATGCAGTCGTTGTTGTATTATGTAAGATGACTTCTGTTTATTAAAATTTGGTGCATATGTATATGTATGAATATATGGTTTGATATAATTTAAGGATGCACGCCTTTAGATAGTACTGATTTCAAACCACATAAAAGCAATTAAATGCTGATTGCCTTAAAACCCGACCACCTGACGGGCTTAAGCATAAAATTCGATAGAAAAAGCTAAAGTAGAAAAAAAAAAAAAAAACGAAAACAGCAAGAATTAAAACAAGTGAACAAATTTGCATCTGCTTCAAGACGAATCTTGGATGCCCTTCACTTTAAAGTACATGCAACTAAAAGTTAACCGCTTGGAATAATATTTAGATCGAAGCTGATTGTAGAGGGGCTCGGTACATGTAATCGTGTATCTAAAATTTACCCGATTAGGATAATAATTAGCTGCAATTCTTTGTTCTAAATTTTATACCGATATTTGAACTAAGTTGTCAATCGGCGAAGGCTTTACGCAATTAACATAAACGGAATACAAGCGTGTGGTGTGTGTAACTTCCCTGGCAAACATACACGAAGAGTACGAAACATAAGCGGTGCTGTGGTCAAATCTTGATAATCTTGATAAAGAGGGGTATGTGCGTTCGTAGAAAAGTGTTGGCGAAGGCATCATTCATCCTAAATCTGATCCAGGGAATTGTTCGAATTATAAGCTGTTTTTGGGCCAAGCGTTAATTCCTTACGGTTACATAACTTGGTGTTACTAACCGCAATGGAAAGCTAAGCATACCTTAAATGCGTATTAGTTGAAATAGAAATAAGGCTGTGAAGCGTCTTTAATTTCAAACCAATCAGAAAGTTATCGAGAAGGGGAGGTTCCTCGTTTTAGCTTTTTACAATGTTCTACATACCTATCAATGCATGCATGTGTGTAAATTTCTAAATTTTCTGTGCGTGTTTGCCTTTGCCTTTTTTTTTTTTTATTGCTTAGTTTGATAGAAAAGCAAAACCGTATTTTCCAATTGCCAACACATTTTGCTTAAAGGTAACAAACTGATGCCATAATAATAATCAGCAGAATGTTTGTATTTTTGCGTGTGTGTCCGTAAAAGCATGTACTTGTAGTTGTAAGTTGCAATTACAATTCGTGCGCATATATATATATATATATGTATATACGTATATATATATACATATAGGTTTAAGTGTGCAGCACGAGTTTATTACACATACAATAGCTTATTTTGCCCGCTGAGGTTGAAGAGTATGTGCTCACGCAAAATATTTACCCACACACACGCACATAGAAAGCATACGCACTCCCTGCGGGCAATTTAATTGACAGATTTACAACATTTCGATTGTCAGTTGTGTGCAAAAAATTAAGATTTTTTTTTTTCTTTTTTTTTTTTTGTGTTCCCTTTTCATCTTATCACACGCGGCTCACCTTCATCTTGATCACACTGCAACCTGCACTTAATTCTGCGATACACTTTTCTTTTTTTGGATTTGTATTTTTTTTTTTTTTTTTTTTTTTTCTTGTTTCTTAGACAAGAGGACAAAGGGTAGGTAGGTAAACTAAGGCCTTTTTCAAGAACTTTTTTAATATCTTTACTGAATTATATTTGTGGTTGCTGTAGTTGTTATTATTGTGGTATATAAATATCAGGTTACGCCTTTATATCCACCCCATAAGATTGGAGTGATTGTAATTTAATTTGATTTCATTTCTTCAATAGTGGAACGAACGGTAAACGTACTACACTAGCACGTGCTCATATGTATAAGATAATCTAATAAAGAAGCAATTGTGTACAATTCGAGTAAAAAGTATCGGGAATATTAAAATAAAATTACATTTCTGCAGATTGCCTGAACAGAATAAGTAAGTAATACTTAATTTTTGCAAATTTTGCAAATCACAACTAAAGCATCGTAAGGTTTACATTTATTTCGCTTTATTTCGGGCGTTTTTTCACATTCTCGCCACTCTTTCTTTCATTTGTTCCCTTGCTTCCCCTTAGGGTCAACTTGTATCATTTCAATTATGTCTTAGGATGCAATGACAATAAAATTGCATTTAAAATGATGTCTGCAAAGTGCCCAGCACGGCCCTGTACACGTTGCTCGTATATGTTTCGCCTAAGCCGGATGCCAAAGCATTTTTGGACCGCTTTGTTTAAGAGTTGCTCAGTCTTATTGCTTATGGCATAATCCTTGTACAATTTTTTTTACTCCTCTCGAACGTAACAGGGTTTAAAGACAAAACTTGAAGCTAGCATACTAAACACTTGTCTAATTAAACATGAGTGAGAGCGAAAAAATTAAAGAAAATAAATTAATTTACTCCACTATGTTCTTTATAACGAATCATACCACAATCAGTCGGTCATGACAATCCTGGCAATAATTAAAGTCTTGTCATACAAACAAGTTTTATACAACATTATACAGAGGCCATGCATTTTTTCGAAAATTTAGAATACGAAATAATGAAGAAAACGCGTTCGGTAACAATTCCGTTACTTTTTGATCAATGTGCAAGCATAATCATAACTTAACATGATACTAGCTTAGGAGATAAATTCACTGATTATTTTATCGTATGTATGGACATTTCACAATTTTCCAGTACTTTTTGAGTACCGTGTGATATGAATTAATTGCTTAGTTTATTGCAAGATATTGAGATGAGGATATTTCGATAGTGTTTTGATAGCGCGCAATAAATATGTTTATGCATATACGGCAGTAAAACAAATTTCGTATACTTAGGAGAGAATCTAGTTTTCACAAGAGCTGCCAAAGAATTGTCTATCAACAATAACATCTTAAATTACATACGTTACATATTCGCTTTTCGTCCTCCTAGGCGGGACCTTGCTGCGTTATTTCCTGTATATATATATATACCTTGTCAAAATGGTAATGATGTACAGACTTTTGTTTGCCAAAAGACGTCATCCACTATTAGAAGTACATTTGATTACTTATTATATACAAGTCTTTGATATGTTCTGCACAAGTATGGTGCGAAAGCATGGTGATTATGTGGAATAAACATAACTAGTCCAAAATAAACGATTCATGCTCCTTTAAATACAGGTACGTATACGTTATGTCATCTACGTCTGCCTGGATGTGCAGCTTGAAACGCGGTCAATTACCCCTTAAGCCAGTTAGTAGGATGTCATCTTACGTTTACGTAGGATTCATGAATAATTCCTTTAAAATTAAAGACGTAAGAGAAGACTATAAAATCATGCTTCGGCAATACTTTAAAAAGCAAGTCTTCGAAGCAAAAGCCATCGGAGATCAAGAAAAAACATCGCAATAATGACAAGAGAATAAAAATGCATTGCATAGCCTTTAGGCTAAAAGCATGAAACCAGAAGACGCAGAAACTAAAAGATAATAACAACAATACTGCAACAGCACATTCTTTCCACACATTTTGAAACGATTCTTGCAGAATACACTTTAAATACGCATCATAATAACGACTTAGAAAATATCGATGACTTTCTTAAAGAAAAAACGAGGTAAACAAAAGAAAAAAGAAGATCGACTAGCAACGTTTTCAAACAATGCAGCGTTTGGCTTAGTTAGACCTTAACATTAGATTTACGGACGTTTTGTATATAAACATATATATATATATGTAATTTCCAACAAAAATTTATTGTTAATATATTCGTCAAAAAGATGAACTTTTTAAAAAAAAAAAAAGATATACGAGATGAATAGAACACTCTTGTGTCAGCCCTGGATATGCGCTTGTTGATCTGGCTTCGATCTCCTCCAGCTTTGCGGCCTTTATCTTCTTAATCGTGGCAAAACTCCGCCCTTTGATGCATCTTTTCAGTTTTGGGAACAGAAAGATGTCGCATGTGAATACGTTGGATGGGGCATGTGTAAGGTGCAGTTTTTCGGCAAAAAATTGAGAAGAAGCAAAGTCAAAATTTAGCGACTTCAAAACAAACTTCGCCGCCTTACGTTTCACATTCAAAATATCCGAAAGAATTGCGTGGCATGAGCCAAGCGATGTGCCGACATCCTCAGAAACCTCTCTAGTGGCGACTCGACGATTCTCCATAACAAGTTTCTTCATTGATTCAATATTTTCATCGATTGTAACGATTGCTCTCGGCCTTGCCTCGGCGAATCGCTTGTACGACTTTTTTTTTTTGTTTACAGTAGACTCGCCAAACGCCATAGGCCACGTTTTCTATGAGATGGGTCACTTAATTTCATTTTTCACAACAAATTGAATGAATTGATTTTTTAGTCCCTTTTCTTCGATAGAAAAAAATCGCCAAGTGCACCAAAACATGTCTAGCCTTTATGTAATGTGAAGTCAATATATGTTGGGGACGTGTGTACCAACATAACAAAAAAAAGCCAAAATTAAAATTTGAAAAATTATGTTTTCATTCCCAACACACTTTCTATATAGTCAATGTTCGTAAAGCTGATAATGTCAAACACTAGGCGATAGTGTCATAAAGAACTCAATGAGCGTAAAGTAATATATAAATGCTAACCCACCTATGCAATCGTTAATGGTGAACGTATTGCCAAATCCGTTTGGGACCGTATATTCAAAAGATCGCGAAAGTTATAGACAATAATTTTGAAAAGATCTTTTTCGAGGGTCCTTCAGTTTCTTCTACATTCTGGGCGTGCATATGAACAGATCATGTCCATTTTTTAGTCATATATTCCTAATCGATCACAATATGTCCGTACCAAATCTCAACTTCCTCCATTTGCTTTAGCGACTATGACGATTCATAAAATTTGTCCGTCCAGTTGACTAGCTTCAGTAAACATAAGTATACCACATTGGCCAAAATGGCCAAGTGGGCCAAGTGCTGACAGATCAATAAGTCCTTCAAAATCATGATAAAGCAAGTGAATTTTTGAACTTGAAATTATAAATCCGTCCAGTTGACGTGCGTCGCGAATTTAGTGGTAAATTTGCATAAAGCAAAGAATCCGCAGAAGAGTGGATTTTAAAGGAATTTCGCTACAGATTTTTTTTGTTTAGCAATTTCTCGGCCTTTCGAGTTCTTTTCCCTCCTTTTTAGATATCTAAAAGAAGTGCTCTTGGCACGACTAACGACAAAGCAATTAACTGAAATGTCTTCTCCAATAAGAAATGAAAACATTTTCAAGACAAAACTATGCGGCATTCACTGCCATTGCTTTTGGTTTTGCATGAAATTCTTTTCATTTACTCACTGTTCGGTCAAAATACATTTTTGTTTTTTTTTTTGTTCCTGTAATACACTATTTAGAAAGTTTTTATCTTTACCTTTAGAGTGAGTATGTAGCTGTAATTGTTGTTGAGCTTAAAAATCGAGATTTTCAAGCCATAATTTATTGAAGGCGTTTTTGACTTGAGTTGAACTGAAAAACGTTTTAAGCGGTCATTTGCGATTACGGTCCTTATTATTTTAAAGCTCATTGAACTTTAAGGCTTTGCGTTCAATGCATTCCACTAAATTGTTATTTACAATCTTTAAAAAAAAGAAAAATTTGAAAAATAAAAAAATTACTGAGTAAATATGCTCTCGTGTACTCGGCTTAAAGAAAGGGCTAAGGCTCTGATCTTGATCATACTGATATGAGTTAAGACCGTTGAAATTGTTATGTGTCAGACTCTAAAACCGTAACGCAAGAAAGCTTTATAATCAGTCAGCGGCTCAAAAAGAAAAGGTAAACTGGTTTTTATGTTGAGATAATTTTTTTATTTTTATGTTTTTTTTTTTTTTGGGTAATTTCACTGTTGTTGTTATCGTCTGAAGTTCAAGAAGGAAAGGAAAGCGTTACTTTATGTTCATTTTAGGGCTTTTTTGTTTTTCTTCTTTCTTTCTCTGTTTTATAGAGTGATCGTGAGTATCATCATAAAACGATGGCCATAAATACCTGTTAAGTGTATGTTGGTTATATCTGAGGTGGTTTGCCTAACTTAAGCAAAAAACAAAAAAAAAAAAAAAAAAAAAATGCCATCGGAATTATTCATTATATTATGATAAAGAAGAGAGCAACAAATCAGGTAACAGGTAGACTGTAAGCTTTTAATGCATAAAGCAACAGTTTAATGTATTAAAGATGCTGTGTGGTGCACTGTTTTTGCCTTCTTTCGTTTTTTTTGCTTTTTTTTGTTGTTTTTGCCTCTTATTGACTTACGGACATGAAACGAGAACTGGTTACTTTGAAATATTGTGATTTTTTTTTTGCTTTACTACCATTGTATAGTATATTGTGTACACAGTAACATGGCTGCTTGCGCGGTTTTTGAATCAGTGCAGACAGTCAGTTGATAATTTTTACTGCGTGCGTTCCTCTGTTTTTATTATGCGTTTCATTATTATTATTATTATTTTTTTTTTTTTTTAGACTCACAAGATATCAAAAAAAAAAAAAAA
>NW_023998517.1:1424055-1447108 GCF_014805625.2 Glossina fuscipes
CCCCCCCCCTGCCGCCGACGTCTTCGTTCTCGTCCTCGTCCTCGTCGTCGTCCTCGTCTACTTCCTCGTCGTTGTGGCTTTTAGTGTGTTATGATATGAAATACTAAACTGTGGAACGGTAGCATAATGACTCTCTACGATGGTCCATAAGTTAAAATAATGATTTTGTTTATTAAGCGTTGACTTTAAGAGCCGATACTTTACTAAAGCCATAAACTCCTGCCATCATATTTCGTACATATATATATGTATATATATACAAACGTATCTGCATATGTTTATATGCGATTGATTTGATTTATAGCAAATTTTAAAAACTTATTAATGACAACATTATCATATCATTCGTTAACATTTTTAATATTCTTTAAGGTTACAATTCCGCTAAAGCTTCTTTTAAAGATAACCAATAAATATACGAGTGTGTATATGTAAGTAAATAAATGACTCAATTCATGCATAATAATAACGATTGAGTCAATAGCTAGCTATTCTTGTATTATTTCATTTGTTGATGCAGCTCAGCACGCGATTTGTATTTATAGGGTTTTCTAGGAAACGCCTCCGTTTCGTAATCCGTATAATCAACATTAATCGATGATGATATGATAATCGATATCTATCTCCTCTCCCTCCATTTCAGTTCAAGTTATGCTTTTTTAAATTTCCCTCTTCAAAATGGAAATAAAAATTAAGTTGTTTTCATTTTTACGGACATAATGGCGTCTGCTCCTGCTCTTTGTATCTTCATTGATAGGCGCAATCAAACAAAAAAAAAAAAAAAAAAAAGAAGAAAAGTTTATCTACGAATAAAATCTTTTGTAACAACAAAACTGACCATTAAACGTTTCCTACGACTCGCATACTATACGCACAAACATATATACTTTGTAATAATTTTTCAATTTCAAAGATCATTTATTCGGTGAAATAATAGACGCCAACTAAACATTATTTTTACTACTACTACTACTACTACTACTACTACTACAACTACTACTAAGAAATTTGTTTCTTAGGGTTGACTGTGCATTGACTGTTTGGTTTCTTCAAGTTATAATCTTTTTCGTTTATGTAACATCTGAAAAATATATATGTTAAGGAAGTCATTCAAACATAATCTTGATGGATTTAGATACATTTGTAAGTTTCATATCAGTGCCGTGTACCGTAATGCTATAGAAAATAATATATGTAAAGATTAAAGCAAATGATAAAGAAGTGTATAGACGAAGGCGTACGCTCATAGCCACCGCCGCCGTATACTGTCGTTATTCTTACAACAGATAGAAATACATTGTCTCTAACATGTGTACATATTTCTGATCATCATAGCGTTCTAGGCTGATTAACATACGTCCACTAGTCCGACAATGCTCTCCTGTTACTAGGGGCCGGAAACTATGACAGTTAAGACACAATACTAGCCTTAAGCATATGCATTTTTAGCTGAAGCTTGAAAATGGCCGTAATTAGCCTCTAAGCGAGAGCACAATGTCTGCCCGACTAAAATAACATCGAAAAAGTGACACGAATTTCAATATTGCTCCGTCAATGTTGCTCCGTTTGGAAGCTGAACTGTTGTGCAAAATGCAAGAAGGATCTCGACAGCTTCAATAAAACATGATTCGCTAATAACAAATCTGAAGTACATGCAGTTCTTTCCGTACGGTTTTCGCCTTGAATTACAGCTGACGAGTTTCTGGCAGTTTTTATACTCTGTTTACACCACAGCCAGAAGAGCTTAAGATAAAAATGGCTATTATTATACCGATCTATTCGGAATTCTGAATCGAGCTTGTCTATCTGTCCGCCTGCCTGTCTCCTTTTCTTGTGCTCAAAGGTGATAGATCGCACTTTTATTCATATGTGGGTGTATGTTACGCATCTTTTATATGTTTTCTTAACTCAATTGCAATTTGTGGGCAAACTTTACGCCTCGCACCTGTAATTGCGTTTTGTTTCGCAAAAAGGAAAAAATAAATGAATAAATAAATAAATAAATACCAGAAGAAATGCCGTTTTCTTAGGTAAGTAAAAGTAAACCTTTAGGCTTTGATCATGATTTATTACTCAAATTTTATGCTGCCATGTTTCTTCTTCTTCATTTTTTTCTTTTTTGTTATTTATTTTATTTTTTTTTTTTTTAGTTAATTTAACATTCGACATTTTTCCGCTTATAAGACAAGACATCCGTACATTTATAAGAGGAACACCCACCAACACTTTGTGCATTTTGTTGTTACAATTACAATACGTTTGTGTGTGTAGAGAAACAGTCGCCCCTAATAATGTAATACAGACTTATACGTGTCCTTCTCACGCTCACGCTCCCGCTCTCACTCTCTCTCTCTCTCTCTCTCTCTCTCTCTCTCTCTCTTACTCCTTTCAATTGTGCCCATAGCGGAGCAGGGCATTGCTATGCCTGCCTGCTGTACGTATTTATTGTTGTTACATACAGGCACACAACACAATACAAAGTTGTAATTCAACGAAATGAAATAAAATAAAACACGCACCAAAGCACATTCATCCCTCGAGATATATTGCTTATTTGGTTAGCAATAATTCTTAGGGAGACAAGAGATGCTATACGAGAGTCTAATGCTAATATAGAGTAGAAAATTTTTACCGTCTGTTCGGTGTGTCTCTGTCTCTTTGTATATTTGTTCGTTTGTTTGACGACAACGACAACGACAGCGACGATGACGACGACGACGACGACGACGACGACTGTGACGATGACGACAATGATAATGAAGACGATAATGTTGATGTTGGTGGCGGTGGCGGTAGTGTGAGGGTAACTGTTTCCCCTCTCTTCACTCTTACGGTTAGAATTCGTTATATAAACAAAAAGTGTAGCGAATCTTTCTTTAACTTTATTTTCTTCCTCGTTTTTTTTTTTTTTTTTTTTACTTTTCATGTTGAATTTTAATAGAATGTAAGAAAAGGAAGAAATTAAGGAGAAAGTTTTTCCAAAGATGTGTTTTCTATTCCGTGTCTTTGCGCGTTGGCTGAGTAAAAAGAAAAAATTAGTTTTCTGGAAAATATTTCATCGAAATGTGTCCCTCGAGTAACATTTAATATTTAAGGTACGCTCAGTACACTATACGCACACTACATACGCAAGCGTATGCATACACACATAGTTAAATATAGGTGTTACGGAAAAAAGGAATGAAAGCCTCGGCTTCTTGCCTTTGCTGTTGCTACGTGATAAATTAGCTTTTGTTTTTAGTTGCATTCAATGTTTTTCTTATTTTTTTTTTTCTCTGCTTTACACACAAATTTTCTTAGCCAACGAAAAAATCGGGTGTATATTAAATTAAATGAGTAACGGACCAATGTGTACAGCCTAAGAATCCTAGAATTTTTTCCATTATGAAAAAATTACAACTTGTTTGCTCAGAATTTTGTTGTTTTTGTTTTGTTTCCTTCAAGAAAATTAAGCACGCGTCGTTTTGTCGTCATAGTGGTTTAAAAACTTTGTATAATTTGTAATATTTTTTTGCTTCTTTTTTTCTTTTGTTTTTTGTTTTCTTTTTTTGTATTTTTTGTTTTGTGTTTGTTGTATGGGAAAAAAAGGACAAAAATGAAAGGCAAACTTTATATAATAATAAATCTTAAGTTAATTATAAGAGGGTATTAACTCATGCGCGAAACATAATTGAAGCACGTCGAGAACGTTAAGATGGGAGGATGGCTGATGGTTAGCCAATACTGTCGCTCTAGCTTATGAAGTCAACTCCAGTCCCGGGCAAGGCAACAGCAGCAGCAAACAATTGTACTAAGTAATTATGTTTTATGAGCTTTATTTGTCATCTTTTCATGAGTGCCTGCTAAGAGATAAAAAGTATTTTGTTAACTTTTATTTACATGGGATTTCTATGTTATAAACTTTGTTTTTCGGGTTTTGTTTCTGCTACTGTTTTGGGGAAATTCCATGCGTATGTGTGTTAGTATGCACGCTTGGATGCATACTTGTGTGTTTAGTGTTGTGAACGAAATTGCAGTAAACGGCTCATGAACGGTATGAAATGTTTTTCTAAAGAACACTTTCATTCGCCTCAATCTACAGCTTAAATATCATCTACAAATATATTTCATTATAGTGTTCGGAGAAGTTCGCAGCTGCTCAAAATTTCTTATTCAATTCTCAATTTATAGGTAGATCGATATTTGAAACCAAGTAATATTTTCGCATTAGCCAGGAGCAACAATCCTACTCTGCCTCGCCTATGGTAGAGAATATATCCTGTTTCTACGGATGTGTATTATGACTGGAAGGTTTCCTTCGATCTAAAGATTGAACTTTTTCAATGAAATTTGGTTCGCTGACACATTTGGCTCAAGGACGAGCTTTTTTGAGAATAGATTGAGCCTAGCTATTTTCGCTATCACTTCATGCAGAACGGCATAGTTGGTCAAGAATTGCCGTGACTGGCAAATATATATCGTCGTTAACAAAAGATCCATATTATATATAAAAAAAGTGAAGACCTTCAAGGAGCGCTTGCAAAAGCTGAAGACACATCAATCATTCTTTTACGAATTGCATCGGTTTCCCAGTTACACTATTTTTTTTTAATTTTTCAGACAATACGAAAATCCGGTTTTTATGTGTTGACTAAATATTGAGAGATGTTGCGGGAACCCTTTTCTTTCGAAAACAAAAATTTAGTGGTGTTTTCGCTTACGAGGACCAATAATGTTTAATGCTCTGGTAAACATGTGATTACACTAAAAAAAATCAAAAAAGGCCTGAAAATTATTCTCGATAATCACGAAGTAAAGCGGTAAGAGGTAGTTGCTATTCTAGAGACATCAAAAAGGTATTTAGGCAGGAGAATGCAATCTTTCAAGTGGACGCACAACGTTTACTCGCATTGGATGGAAAAACCCCAATGAGTGCAACATGTCGTACCCTGCAGACTTGCCTCTCCCTGGACAGTTTCTACATATTTCGATACATTTTACAATTTTTATTACGTGACTTTAATTTCTCTATCTATAATCGATAAGCACTGCAGATAACTTAGTTATTTCTTGAAAGCAAGCAAATCTATATTAGAAGGAAATCTATCGATTTAAGTCAAAGTTTCGCTTGGTGTTTGAATTTGTAGTAATTATAGCAATAGAAAGACTAACGGACCGGACCGACTTGGTTAAATTCACTAAAAATCTGACAATAATCAAGCTTAAGAAATTAGTTTTTGTTGCTTCAAGGGTTTCGATGAGAAAGACAAGGGCAAACGCTTAGCAGCTGGATTTTCGATAAGAAATACATAGTTAGGTCGCTCATCTAGATGGGAAAATAGACGAACGCCACTAAAGAAGAGCACAAAGATCTCGCTACAATGAAGTTTCCAAATTATATAGGCTTATGGGTTCATGCGCTACGCCGGCAGGTCGGATACGTATTACTGCGTCCATCAACAATGTCCTATTTACAAGGTCACTACTTACTATTATCTTCTGATCAACCATTAATGGTTTATCCGCTAGTTTATCCGGATAGATTAATGCACGGCCGGATAGACAAGACTGCATCAATTAGCAACGAACGATCTACTACACCATTACTTCTTGTTAGCTTTTGATCAATCATTTTCAATTTTGTGTTCATGTAAGCCGAATAATAGGTCGATGTCTATTATAACTCTTTGAAGTTCTTATCAATAGTAGAAGGACCGCCTTTGTTTTTTTTTTTGATCGTTTCATTACATGGTTGTCAAGTTACTTAATAATTGCGTGACAAATATCTCTAACGACGAACGCAAGATCGACAGAGTTACCTTCTTTACGTATGCTTCACGAAGCCCTTGGTACGTGTTTCTGGGTTCGATGAACGATATAACAAATTGAAGGCATTGCCTTACTTCGATAGTGGTGTAAAAGTAAATCCAATTAATAAGGAAATGATAAATTTTTGTATCTATATTAAATTAGAAAAAAAAAAAAAACGTAATAAGCAATAGAGTTTTCCTTCACCGTATTCACGTACACAAATGCTGGCTGATATGCATCTATACATGAAAATACTATATAAACCTAAGACTGCTCCAGAAGTAGGTGTTTGGCTTAAGGAAGAAAAAAAAAGTTTTATTATGAAATTTTATACATAACACACACACACACACACACACATACAAAATCATACATACATTCACACCCGCCCATATAAAGGGAATCTAAAACTGCAACTATGGCAAAAGCAACAAAAAGGTATAAACTTCGAAGGAGCTTCCACGAGTAACGTTGATATCGTACTTGTTGTATGTGATGCATGTGTGCGTAGTAGATTTCTTTTCGCTATTTTAGAATTTCTCGAATATAATGCTAACAATGAAGCGTGTAATTACAATCTTTTGTGTTAAAGTTTGTAACTCACACCTTTAACTAGAGACGACGTAGCAATTTATATGCTTGTGCGTGGATATGTGTAAGTTTACACGAGGAAAGATGAAGCTTTAGCAAAATAGAGGGAAGCGAAACAAGCTACCATTTGTTACCCGAAAAATTCTCTTCAGAACAGTTGCATATAAATAGACTTAATTCTATTTAACATAAGTGTTGGTGAGCATTCAATGGATGTGTGTGTGTGTGTGTGAGAGTTTTTGGGCGCAAGTTACAAGCGCGCTTATGACTGCTTTTTCTAAAAGGATTGCCATTAACATCACCAATTACACGCAAAAAAAGAAGATATTTCGCTGGAAGGGTTGTACTCCCGTGCAAAATATATATGAGCAAGTGCATGAGTGTAGGTGTGTGTGTGCGTGTCTTTATACGCAAGAGTGTAATTTACGCGTCGCAGCGCATAATTACTTTACAAGTTCATTATAAACAAGCATAAATCCATAAAAACGTGGCATGAAGCCGAACTACTGACGTCTTCGCCATTTTCAACAAAACGATACCAAGCCCGTTATATAAGAGTATGAGTATGAGATTTGTGTATCGGCTATGTTGCGTTAATCTTTATAAAAAAATATTTATCATTAGAAAGGCTTCGATGCCGAGCGACTCTCGAAACAAGAAGACACACTGTTAGTCCGTTAGTCCGTTTGAATGAAAAACTTTTTTGAAATTAATTTAAAAATCATTTTAAGTTTCGGCAAAAAAACACTTTGCGTTGTTAAAATGAAATAAAATTTATATTCATATCATTACTTGATTGCGTTCATTAGCACATGTTGCCAACAAGACATTTTCATTATTCTATAAATATATTATAATATTATCTTTTCTATTTACAAATTTGGTGTGATTTGAATTCTCATCGTTTTTCTTCTCTCACTCTCTCTCTCTCTCTCTCTTTGTTCTTTATTTTGTCGCGTTACCCTTGTCCGCTATTTTCCACTTTTCACTGACAGTTTATATCGCAATTTATTGAATTTAATTTCTTTATAATTTAAAATCCAACAACTGTTGTGCTTATTGTTTTCTTTTCTTTTTTTTTGCTTTTTTTTTTTTTTTTTTTTGTTTTTGTTTATAATACATATCTGTCATAGTATAAGCGGTAAGCAAAGTTTTTCATTGCTCTCGTTGTTCAAACAAAATATGCATAACAGCTGCCTGACTAGCTAGTAATGTTTCATTTATATGTATGCACGCGTGTATGTGTGTGTGTGTATATATATATATATATGTATATAGGTTTGAGCGGTGGGTGTTAACGATTCGTTGTAAGTCAAGTGTAACTTTTTTCCTCTCATTGTTTTTATTGTTGTTATTCCAGTTGTTATTTGCCTGCCATTCACATCCCCATACATAACTCAACCAAAATAGAAACAGAAATTTTTCGACAACAGCTGTTGCTGCTTACACTTCCACGTCTAACGGGTAACGGGTTAACGCACAAAAACTTAGCATTGAAATTTTTCATTTTGCCGTTTGTTTGAGCATATGGCTGCGATGCTTACCGCCTCAAAAGTTTTTTTCTTGCGATAGCTTTTTTTTTCCTTTTTTTTTGTTTTGGGAAATTGCGAACCAAAAGAAAAAAAAAAAAAACAATGCAAAAAAAAAAGCAAAGAGAAAAAACTATTGAACGTTTTTTAATCCAGTTATTTATGGTTACGCAATACAAACAATTTTCATTCTCAGCATCATCGAAGTGTATAATAGTGTCGTCAATCAGTTTGTAACATGAGGATGATAAACATTTGCAAACGATTTTAAATTTGTTTCTGAGTAAATTGGGAAAACTTGAATTTGTTACGTATTTCTCTTACTTGTTTCACGTAACTTCACGAAAGGAGATGCGATTAACTCGTAAGTAGATCCACTTGGGATTGCTGCGATTGCTATCTATCTAAAGGACTTTGACTGATTTTCCTTAATAATATTTCTCTCAAGTTGAATATTTCCGTTAAGGTCTAGTAAAACCATTGATAAAGTGAAAAGTTATAGTAAAGTAATCCTGTAAGCGAAAAGTTGATTTATCTAGTGTGGCAAGTGAGCGAGGAAGAATCACATAACTTGAAATGATATCGGGATCAATTTTATGTAGGCTTAGAATCTAGAAATTTCGCGCTTTATATGATCATTTTCTTCTGCTTCCGCGGAGCGGGGATACCTTTCGATTGTCTCGACGATTACATTCTTGGCCATACCTGTCCATTCATCCGCCCGTCTATTGCGCAATCTCGCTAAAGTAAAACGAAAACGACGAAAGGTCGAAAGTTGGAAAAGCTTAAGTTCGTTGATGAAACGCGGTCAGTCCGTCCATAAGCACTACAGGAAGAAGAGCCAAGTACAGAATACTGTCCCCTATAATCTACAACTCGTAGAAGACGTTAACCTCAAATGTGTATAAATATCGATGTTGATCTCTCCAGATGAGTTGATCTTCCGACTGACATTTCTACAATCAACGAAAACTTCATTCCAAAGCGAATACAACTTTGATAATAAAACGACAACTTCGTCTATTTCTAACTTATAGACGGCGCGGTAAATGAATACATAGCACTATTAAAGTTACCCAAAGTGAAAGCATCTAAATGCTTTTAATTATCAATTCGCAAAAGAAGAAAATATAATTTTAATTGTTTTCTTCACTTTATATGGAAAAATGGAGGAAGAAATTGCAATTGTTTTTTCATTTTTTTTTTTTTTTTTGTTATTCTATAAACGAGAAAACAAAACTCGATATCTATTGAAGACAATTATTGCGGTTTTTGGGCTGGAGTTGGTGTAACTTTGCATTGATTGTGTTTTGTCTTATTCTTCGTGGAGTTTGTACTGTGTGTGTGTGTGTATGTGTGCGTGTGTGTATAGAGTTTTCTTTACATTTTCTCGAAAGGCAGCCAATTAAAGGCATGACATAAATCCAGCTGTGACTTGATTTGGGTGTTTCCGCCTAAAGGCCCACATTCTTGCGTACGACGTAAGTATTTATATAAGAATTTTCACAAGGCACAAAAGCAATCAACTTGCAAAGATTACATTGCAAAAAAGAAACACAAAATAATATTCCAAGGAGACCGTAGTAATCGATGGATAACAAAGCAAAAGGAGAAAAAAAACATACAATTGTATCATCTTGTATCAAAAACAAAAAAAAAAACAAAAAAAAGCTCCTTCTTGGTATTTGAAACGATTAGTTTGGAACGGAGTATTTCTATACAGAGAATTAAAGAGAATTAAAATCGTTTTACGTTTTGCTTAAGATGAACCCTTGACAAGCAATGCATAAGAGATGTACCAATAAGAGATAGCCACCGCTTTTTAAATGGATCTCGAAATACTCGCACAATGTTGTAGATCATCGTCTGTATTAGACTTGAGTTGTTGTTTAAAGAGTTTTGCTTATTGCGGAGTCCTTCACGCTCTGAGCCTCGGATAGCCCTGATAAATGTTTCAACAAAGACTTGAACTTATACACACCAATGGACACTAAGTTAAAGCCATTTCGCTATTGCGCGAGGAGTTGTGAGGAGATGCTCCTATATTCAAAATTGGCTTTTGACCATATACTAAGAGTATATAAGCGCATCAGCAAAAGTTTAATGAACTAAATTGATTCTTTATGGTCTCTCGAAGGTCTACTTGAGTTACTTGTGTTAACGCTCGAAGAGAAATATCTAACACTTTCTAGCTTTTCATGGCGGGCTAAGCAATTCTTAAGGTATATGAGCATCTCAAGCTGTAATGATTCACATAGGCGTTCAGAACGTCTTGTTGCAACTTTTCGAAGAAATTTCGATTAAATTTATGAATCAACTAAAAGTCTTTGTCGGGAAGACTTAATATCCCAATACCACTTTCGCTTTTTACCATCATATGTCAACTTCAATTTTAATCTGTAGTAAATAACAGGTGTACATATACATATACACATACATGTATGTGTAAGTATCGTTCGTAGAACTGTGAAAAAAGCAATTAAAAACGCATTGCTAAATACTTAAAAAGGCAGAGACGTAAATCTTTTACATACATATACACGCACAAGAGTCATAAAATAAAGCTTTGCATGAATATTGTGTTTGGCGTGTGTGCGTTTGTTTGTTTGTTTGTTTTTTTTTTTCTTTTTGCGACTTATAGTGAAGTTTTCGTTTTTTATTCACTTCTCTTTCACATAAAAGTTTCTCGGCATTTTACTTTGAGAAATTATATGGCATGGCGTTAAATGAGTAGGCGTGTCGAATCTGTGTTTAAAAAATTTATGTCCCAAGGAAATGAATTAAGAAAGGAATTTGATGGGGTAGAGGGGGGGGGGGGAATGGAAAACGATCCGGTAAGAAAATGCGAAGAAAAGCGAAATAGATAGATGCAATAAAACATTTTAGTTGAGTTGAGTTTTAATTAAAGCAATTAATGCAACAGTGGTTCAAGCGTAAGATTTAATGGCGTTAGTGTTAAACAAAGAAAGTCAAATTTTTTTTTTTATCCAATCGACTTTAAAAATAAATTTCTCGTTCTATTTGAATTCTGATTCCCTCTCCCTCCCGGCCTCTTTTTTCCATGCATTTGCTTAGAATGTAATTTAAACTACGTAGAAAATTTATAACATTTGCTTTTAATTTCAGAGATGATTGGTTGATAATAAATTCTCTTGGCTAGATGTTAATAAATGTCAGTCGATGAGTGAGAGAGTGAGTAAGCTTATGTGTAACTCATTTCCATTTCTTTTAACACACCATCTACACATAGAATGTTTATATAGGCATACATATGTGCATCAACACATGCATATATATGTGTGTGCATGATGTGTACACGTACAGAGAATGCCGACATACTTCCTGGCTTGTATGTCATACCACACCATTGTTGAGTTACTCTACCGTATGGCCATAATTTCCATCTATCTATCTGCATATATACTATGTTTATATAGATATATATATATATTTATGTTTATGTATTTTTACATATATATATATATATATATATATATATATGTATGTATTGCATCTCGTATACTCTTATTGTAAGGTTGTTGCTAAAATTTTTGCGCTTTTTTCTCGTCTTTGTTGTGTTATTTAAGTTCAAACGAAAAGTCCGTAAAGCCTTTATGAAGCTGCTCCGAAGCTCTAATGGTATGTTACTATAGATGTGCAGCCGCCTCAGAAAGATTTATGCAGTTCATATTCACATTTTACAAACACCGCATTCATATACGTTATGTTTGTATATGTTTGCTTACATACATGCTGCATAGTCTGGCATGCCATAGATTTCCTAACTGAACTCTTTACTAAACTGGACCTATTTGGTAGTAAACGTATGAATAAACGAACGTACGTAAATCTATAGATATAAAAACGATTGTATGCGCTACTACTATTTAAGAATGTTGTTGTTATTGGGTATGCATATGCATATATGTACATATATATAAATAAATATATGTATATATATATATATATATATATATGTGTGTGTATGTGTGTGTGCGCATGTAAGTAAACTCATATACAATCATGATGATGATGATGATGATGATGATGATGATGCTGATGACCATTCGAAATATTCAATAGTGTTTATGCAGGCATACGTGTATACACATCTATGTGTTGGTAAAGCAAAAGTTACCGATTTTTGCCCTTGTTATTGTTGTTGCTGTTGTTGTTTTTGTTATTGCTATTGCCATTGTTGCCTTTAGCAATTTTGGCAGTATGTATGAATGCATATGCATGCATGCATATAATTCTTAAGCTACATATTCCTTTAAAACGCATACATCACACACTTATGGCCATATATGTTTTTCAAGCCTCCACAAGTCTTACCATTGTCCTTCTGCCTTTGCCCCTTCACTTTCAACGACCAAATTTTCTAATATACTCCAACTTGTTTTATGATCTCCACACACACACACACACACACACACACACACAAATGAATAAATACACATACAAATGCACATATATATACGCCAAGAATGAAAATTTCTATTCATGTTTTCGGTTTGGTTTCGCAATCAGTTTCCAAACGTTTTGAGTTTGTGTTGGTATTGAGAGCGTAGCGCATATAAAAGCATTCATATCTGCACATATATAAGCGCCTGAATGAGTAGAGGTTTTTTACGGCTTTTAGAGCATTGCATATTAAGTTATTGTATATTAGGTGTTAAATCAGATAAATTTTCGCATAATACCGCATGCAGCACTTGGATTTTACAATGATTAACAATGTGCAGCAGCAACATTTTCATTGGAATTTGCCGGGTATTTTATGCACTCACACTTTTCCTTTCTCTCTCATGGTATGCGCATCGCTTTGTCTCTCTCTCTCTCTCTCTCTCTCTCTCTCTTTCTATCTCTCTCACTCGTTCTCCCTTTTCTCCCTTTTCTCTTCCTTTTACACATCATTGTTACACATGCTTACACTACAAGCGAATGAGTCAATGAATAAATGAGTGAATGAATAGTTGCATGTGCTTTAAAGCACAATACATATACAATTATTCATATGGCTAAGAGTGTGTGTAAATATAGTTATGAGGCTATTACAAAAACAACTTTTTATTTTTTTTTTACTTTTCAGTATTTGGTTTCCATTATTTGTACAACCGTTTGTTGGTGTTAGTGTTCACACCAACAAACAATATTTTCTAAATACTGATCGCAATGCGTTGTCCACGTAATGCAATTTTAATCCTGGTATAAAGTAAAATTTTCGATATTTTTAAGCTAAAAGCGGTTTATTAAATTTATCATAAGACTGGTAGAAGAGTGAGAAGGAATAGAATCGGGACCGAGAATTGAGACTGCAAAAGGAAACAGGGAGTTCAACCCTGAGCCAAAGGAGATTTGAAGTTCAAACAAAAAAGGAAGGGGGACAGTTTCCGAGTTACCTTTAGGGAAAAGCGAAAAAGACAAGTGACTGCTTACACCAATTCAAAATAATGCATCTTGACTGTGAAGCGAACTTTTTTATAACAGAAATTTTTCAATCATCTTCGATTCGAAAATTAATTTTACCGCCTACGCGGTAATTAACATTTTGTAATGAACGTCAAATCTTGCAACCTAGTGGTAACCACCTGATAAGATGTTCTATTGAAACAAAGTTTCTTAGGCGAACTGTAGAACTTTAATATCGTTTGGGTATAGAATGGGCTTGTCATGAAGTAGTGCGAAAGCGATTAGAAAATTCTTTATGCTAAGTTTATGCGAGCGCAAATGCATTCCTCTCGTTGTTGCTGTTAACGAAAAATAAAATGAAATGAAACAGGAAAGGGACGATCTGACAGTGGGATGACTTAAATCTCTATTAATGATAAGACGGAAGGAAAGCCAGACTCACAGATCAACATCCAGTTAGATAAACACACATAGATTGCGACGATTAATGTTGTGTAATGGTTATGTTGAGGCAGCTGCAAATAGTTAGGCTGAAGTTCATACGAGCTTAGGGACATAGGCAAAAAAAAATACTTCGATGGACTATGGACTATAAACTGATAAATTGATACACAAACACATCGCACTTTATGAAATTTTTTATCTGAGTTTGTTCGAGCATCAGTGCACTACGAGCGCGGTGCACGCAAATTACTCCTCTTTCTGCTTCTTGTCCATCCTATAACCCTTCTTGAATCATTCTCGTGCCCGCACAAAAAGGGGTCGTCCTGCGAGTGGCTGGTAAATTAAAACGACCGACAAACCGACTGTTCAACGGTTTATACTTTACAAGTTTCCTTATCTTTATTCCTAGTTTGGATATATAACAGAACTGCGGCCAATCGCCAACGTAAACCTCTCCCTAATTTTTGATCAATATAATTTTCGTGTACTCCCAATATATAATCGAACTTTGTATTAGCATAGTATTTGACGATAAGTAATGAAATAAATATAAATAGAATGTTGAAACTAACAATCGTCCGTCTGTCGGTGCTGCATTTTTTACCAAACATTTAACGCTTGAGTGTATTAGTGAAATATAGGCACGAAGTATATGTGAATAGAAGTGAAATGAAAATGTCGCTCCTTAGGACTTACAATCAGGCTTTATAAACAGGAATGAACACTAATTTTACATCTTTTATGGACAAACATCCATCATGTCTCTGCTCGTAGACTGAGGTTTACGGTTTCGGTTTGCGTTGGTTTCATTGAGTAGATAAATAGAATGCAAACCCCTTGACACGATTCTGAGGGACATCGCAGAGGTACCGCAAGTCACAAGTCATTTTTTTCTGCACGGGACTTACAGCCGACCTTGGACCTTCTTCCTATGACTATTTTTTCACGACAGCAAAAGTGATACAAAATTAAAAAAAATATGACAAGAATATATAGACCGTTTTTTTTATGACTAGTGACCCACCATATATATCCCACTAAAGAGAACATATCGAGTTTTCGTGCCCCCTTTTACGGAGACTTTATCATAGTCACAAAATCTTATCTATTATTTTTGGAATTTTTATTCTTTCTTTCTTTCGTATTAAGCTGTAGACTTCATTTTTTTCGACACTAATGAGTTTTCATGCGCTAGCATTGTGAAATTGTTAGGAAAATTAGTTTGTTTTTATACCAAAACAAAAAATAAATAAATAAAAAAAAAGCCAAAGTGGATGAAAAAGGAAAAATTTATGGGGCGTCCAGCACCACGAAGAACGAAGAAGTTGGCATACCTAGCTCTATAAGATATATATATATATATATATATATATATATATAACGAAGTGCAGCAACTGTGTTTGCCATGTTGTGGTCCGATCTTTATTTTGCAAAGAAATTCCCATAGACCTGCATATACCTATTGTATTTTCTTTTAAAAAATTTATTCGTACTATTGTTTACTCAGTTATTTAACGATTGTTCGTTGTATTGCTGGTCGGTTGTTTAGGTTGTTTAGAATTTGCCCATAGTAAAATTCGGCAAAAGTTCATATTATTATATACAAATAAATATGTTGTTATTATTTATCCTGTTTTTGTTATTTTTTAACGGTAATTTACATAAAATTTATACACACACGCACGAATAGATATAAACGTATCATAGCATCAATGAGAGACAAATAATATACGTGCAATTTTGTTGCTGTTGTTGTTATTTGTTATTTTTGTTTTTGCTTTTTTTTTTGTTTTTGTTATTTTTTCTGTCTGTTGGTTTGTTGCTTGGAAAATTTGTGTTCATGGAGATAAAAGTGCCAGAGCAACTTGTCATAATAAATTTGAAACGATGGTCAGCATTTATAAGCTCAGCCTTTTCATGTACATAACTATGTATGCGTGCATGTGTATGGTCGTAAGCGTATGCATACATATCATACCGTATATATTTTGCATATGCATGTATTTGTGCTTGAACATAAAACAATAGCCTTTTCATGCTATAAAATAATAGTAGAGTTTATGCAAATTTATGACACAGATTTACCACAACAACAATAACAACAACAACAATAGTAAAACAAAAAAAACAAAAAAAGATATAAAAAAATTGAACAAAATAAAAAACTATATTTAATGAAGTGTGGCTGATAAAAATCTGATATGAAAAACGAATTTTTAAAAGATTTTTCATAATTTATGTTTGCATTAAAATATAATAATAATAAATAAATGCAAAACTGCCATTATTTAAATTGAATATTTTTACTTCACTATTAAAACTAATATGAAATTTTTGTATAAAATCTTCCCAACCATTTCATCTTTGTTCAAATATTTGAGGAAAGATGAGGAAAAGCTAAGCAAGACGAACTTTTACAAAGAGTAAGTAATAAGACCATAACAGGAGTTGAATAGAAATACGTAAAAGGTGGTGAGATATAAACTTGACCTATTCGATCATAAAAGCTGTTATTTTTTCTTAGGCATTATCTAAAGCTTCATCGAAGCGCCTTTATTAGGTAAACTGCACAGTTAAATCATGGCGCGCGTTTATCGTACAGAGTGCATATAAATTTTTTTTTCCTCACTACTCTACGCGAGCAAAGACTTAGTAGTTGTGATTCTTATCTACTCGGATACTCACGTAGGTGAAAAGTCCTCTTGAAACATTTAGTATAGTCTTTGTAGTACAAAGTAATTTTTTTCATTTTCTAAAACTTTAATCAATTTTTAAAAGGAGGACGATAGCTGCTGTAGTAGAATCCCAACCAAAACATATGTGTGTGTCCTGCTACTCATATGCATTTAACTGGCGTTGTTTATACAAGTGGTTCCTCTTCAGTCAGTGTTGAAACGTTGAAGAAAATGATAAGTAACTGTCGCTTTGGATACGAAAGATCCAGAAATGCGTGCTGATTCAATTAAAGGCAGCGGTAGAGTTAAAGGGCAATAAAACGATCAAGATCAGTGAGTAAAATAAGTACCACCTCCTTGTCTTTTCCGACTTCTTCTTCACACTGGTTCGCGTTTCTTTTAAAATGTGTTTGATATCGAGAATGTGACATTAGGAAGGCGACAATAAACAATTAAGAAAGCCATGATAAACATTTAAAACAATAGAACGTATAAACGAAATCATTCAGCATTTTTTGTGAATATTTAAGCATGAAGTGCGAGGTTATAATTGGGAAAAGCATCACAATACAACCATACATCGTTCGTAATAAGAAATGTTAGGGAAGTAAGGTCATGCTCCAGTATATACTAAAGAACGATAAAAGCTCTTCGATACCCTTAACTGTAAATGTAACACATGCACATACTAGGTTGTGGTAAATGCAAAAAGTTTCCTAGAAATAAGGTCGCTCGCTCCTCTTGATGATGATAACATAGTAATATAGAACTCAATTGTTTCATACTTTCTCTGCGTGTTTCCTTCTTTCTCGTTAAATTTTTATAATTATTTTCACTGTTTTTCTCCTTACTTGTTGTAAATTAGCAAAGACGTACAGACTTAACATAAAATAAGGGGCTACTTTAGTAGTACGCTTAGGTTAAAGAAAGAAAAAGAATGCATAACCAAGAATCGCACGCATAGTGTACTTCTCCCACCTATTTTAAGGAACTAATTCATTCTCTCTGCTTAGAAATAGCTAATGAAACAAGTGGCACTGTATTGGCTTAACGCATGGTGAGCTCTCACGCAAAAGGGATCTTCATTTCTTTGGAACATGCCTTGCGACTCATCACACTTGCTTGGGAAATATCTCGCCCCGCAATAGTCTTAAATGCAATTATTGCGGTACCTTTGCTTTGGTATCGAGTTTTTAGGCGGACCTTTCAAATATTGGCCCCAAAATTTTAGTTTGGTACCTACTTGAAGTTACTTAAACTGCGTTGAAAATAATATTTAGATGTGGTTAAATTTTTTATCTTTTTGGTTAGAATGAATTGTTCTTAGTATGTATGTATGTACTAAGCTTTAACTCTTGATTAAATCTTGCTTTTCATGACCGCAAATTGTCAACAACAGACGAAGGAAAATATTGTCAATAGAGCGGATAATTTCGAAAGCATTTCTATATAAAATTATGGTCAACTGCTTGCTATAAAAGAGTCGCCTCGAGATGCCGGTTATACTAAATATGTCACAAATATATAATAATAACTTTCCTTTTCTTGAGTAATACCTTTTTTTGACAATAACAACAGCACTAACGAAAACAAAAAGGAAAACATATTTTCTCAATTAAAAGTAAGTAAGTTTTTCAAACGTAAACAAGGGCCACGGGTCACCATTAAATACCCTACACCATTTCATTTAATACATTTATTTACATCTACTAAGTTTGCAAAATAAAGCGCTATATAGGAAGAGGTCGACAAAGCGGTCCGATCGAAATTCTTTTCATTAGTCGTCGTCCTTGGACCAAAACAAATGGATGCAGCGAACTTTATCAAAATATTAGAAAAATTGTGACCTGAACGTTGAAGACACAATAAGAAAAACGGACAGACGGACAGAAAACCTTATATTAATTCAATTGGTGATGCTGAATAGACCGACATAATGCTTACCTCAAGTGCGTCGGGATGTTGCGTGTATCCGCACAACTTAATTTTTGTCCTTGGACCACAAGTGGTGTAGGGTATAAAAGTTTTTCCATTCATGGAATGAACCGCGAACAAGGTTCCGCTCTTTTGACAGCAAACATATGACAAACAAAGCCTAAAAGTTTTCGTGTTTTACATAAGTGTAAGTGCACAGAACCTAGGTCACCATTAATGTTAATCTATCAAGCATTTTCAGCGTGCTTGGCATGTTTTCGGCAACGCGGTTGCGCAAGATCTTTGGCTATTAATGAAAACCGAAATGAGTCATACGCTGTATGATATGATCGATATCAGCAACAATCTGTATATAAATGTTATCGTATACGTTATATTTGTTTATGTCATATATAATATGATCGAATTCTATACAATTTGTGAGTCATTTTTCTTTGATTTTTGTAACTTTTTCATTGTGCCGCTGTTCTCAATTTTTTGCAAGGAGTTCATGTACCTCTTTTAAAGAAAGAAATAAAAACTCAGGCATAACAAATGCTTCATTTATTTCCGTTTGTTTGTTAGTTTATTTGTAGCGATATCGGCCATAAAGCAAATCACCAGCGAACAAATAAAAAGGAATTGCTTCGTTTATTTCTTGTAATGCAAAAATGAAAAGCCAAATAATAATAATAATAATAATAATAATAACAGTAAGCAGTTTCAATGGTTCAGGCATTTTGTTTGGATTTCCTCCATTTTCATCTTTTCAAGCACCGGCAAACTCAGCTTGAGTTACTTTCGAAAGTTTTGTGTGCGCATTGTGTACATTGTTCGTGTTATAGTGTCGTTGTTGTTGTTGTTGTTGTGGTTATTGCACACATCATTTGTATTTCGCTTGCAAGTTTAGCTGTTATTCTAAATCATATTTTGAGTATGTGTTAAGATGTGTGAACATTAAATACCATAAAATAAATTTCCTTGAAAAAAAAAACAAAAAAAAAATTAAAAACTCCAGGTTTTCTTTCGTTCGTTCGGATGTTCTTTCCAGCTTAGAGTAGTTGAGGTTGGTTAAAAGCGTTAAAGCGGCACAAATATTTTGATGCCTTCAAGTGCAAAATGAATCGTTTGATGTGTGATGATGATTACAACGATAGCCATAAATATATTGTGTTGATATGTAACAGAAGATGATAAAAAAACACAAAATGAAGAGCGAGTACAAGCATCTAGGATTTATTATTAAAAAGCTCTGCACATTTAAACAAATTCCAAAGATCTTAAATCAACGAAGATGATGATGATGATGATGATGATGATGATAATGATAATGATGGTAACCATCCTAAACTTTAATGCTTTTATTGCTTTAATTTATTGTCAATCGGATCTTAGGTATCGAAGCCGTAAGTGCTTAGCACAACTTCATGGCTTGCCATGTATGAGTATTTGCTCTTACATACATACATAGATTTTATAATTATCCTTTCAAATTTCTCAACTCCAATATGCATTCATCAGCATTCAACTTAGCACTATTTTCACTTACATTTTATTACTCAACAGCTTATTCATGTTAGTAGCGCTAATCGGCCTAAGTGGCCGAGTGGGTAAGAAACGCGACTTTCAAGTCAGTGCTCGCGGATACCAATCAAATCAATTCAAAGTCTGGCAGATTTTTTTTTTTGGTCGTAGCTATAGCGAGCGTTCAGCCGGTAAAGACATAACACTTATCGATTGAGAACACATCCACTAGGCTGCGGCTACCATCCCCCTACTCTTTCTCTTTCCTCCCATCTTTTCTGCACTCTATTCTATGTTAGCGGGATTCTGCTATTTTGGATCTGTTTGGACCATTTGCTTATAGAGCATTGGAAAGATATTCTTATTCTTCTTCACTTAATATTTAACGAATGAAAGTAATGAGAACACTGATAGAGATTCGTGGAGCAGATGCCTATTCCTTATTCATTCAATTATGGAGCTGACGGTCACATTAGAGACGGTTCACTTCTCATTTTTTGCAGCATAAGACTCTTCTTTGCCCTTTTGCAACTTAATCCGAATCGGTAGAACATCTATGCCCTTAATACGCAGGAGAACTCAACTTTAATTAAAGTAAAACCTTCGTGTCCTTCGTGTCTTTCCATCAGTCCCCGATAGAAATATGAATAATACTATTCCCAATCAATTTATTGATATTTTCGATATATGCGTTGGAAGAGGATGTGATACCCCCATCCATTTGCCACCGGCAGTTAAAAACTCAAGAAGTATCGAGAAATTAGATTTCATTTGCAGTCGTTAACAGGTTTAGCAGAAGTGAAGTCTTACGTCCACATATATATATGGGCGGCTTGATAACGTCAGTTCTGAATGGGACGCTAATATGCGCCTTATTATCAAAAACACATAACTAAACGATTGTTTTTTTCTTTCATGGCCAGCGAATACGGCTTTTTAACTTGTTAATGGCCATCATTTTGGTTTCAAATGTTTTTGTTATTGTTGATATTAATATACAACAGTTTGCCGGTTATTGTTAAGAGTCTCTTCCGTTGTGGCATTCTTTTTCCTCTTTGTCTCTTTTTTTTTTCGTTTTTTTTTTTTTGTTTTTTGTTATTACCCTGTGCCATGTGATTTTCTTTTTCGAGTATTTCATTTAAGACACTTTTCCGCACAACGGCAAAATTGCCCGAGATTAATGCGAATGCGCGCACACTTAAATTATGGGTTATTAAGTAAATTGATTTTAAGTACGTTTTAAACCATTTTTCTCCTCGCTTTCAAGTTAGACATTGCATTCATTGTACATATCGAAGGGTAATGTTGTGCTCATACATACGTGCATGCAGCATGCTAACGCTTATGTGTAAGACAAAGAAACAAAGCTTAACATGCAACATAACATGCAAACTATTTGACTCGCTGACTGACTGGCATGTTTATTTTCTAAGGTTATATGCATGTACATACATGCATACATTTATACATGCAAGACACCGTCGCCGTTAAATTTCGTTTAAATCAAGGCAACGTAGAAGGGAAATTATTGTTTCTTTCTGCTCTGCTTCAGTTCAGTCTACTGTGACTGTGCGTGCAAAAGTATCTCGCCAGTCTTAAAATAGTTGTAGTAGTAGTAGTAGTAGTATTAGTGTTTATTTACATATATCTGGGGTTAAATATTTGCTTCTTTTTTTTTTGCAGCAATTTTCATGTTTATGTAAACGATATTTATTAAAACATCATTAAATTGGATGTAGATTAATTGTCGAGACTGTTGTTGTTGTTGTTGTCGTTGTTGTGGTTCTTGGACAAGTGTTCACAAAAATTAATTCGATAAAATTATGTATAATTAATCAAAATGATTTTCTTCAAACATATTTGCAGACAGACCAACGTAATGCTAATTAAATTAAATGTAAGTAAATGTATTTGAATGAGTCAATCAATTAAAATCGTAAAATAGCAATTTCTTTTTCCTCCTCAAACGAGAGCACGTAATCTATCGTTCGTCTTTATTACGCAACATCTGTTCTCCTCTGCAACAACTTGATATAATTGCTATGTTTTTATTATTAATTATTCTCAATGTAATAACTTCACGTTTAAGTTTCTATTTTCCCCCTATTTAGCTTAACACACTTCCATTTTCATTCATTCTATGACGACACGGTTAACGGACGACACCGGATCTATTAAAGGTTGCATTATTGATTTAAAGTCTTATGATTATCAATTATATCTATCTCTTTCTATCAGACCACCCAAGTGTCTAACTTAAAAATGGCGTTCATAGTTTCTTTATGCTTGTAGTAGAGAAGTCATTTTAAAACAAAAAAAAAAAAAAAAAAAAACCTTACTTTTTACAGTAAAGATTTATTGCCTCCAACTAAGGCTTTTGATTGTATTGTCTTCGCAGTGCTTTTGCCATTAGAAGCTTTAATGTTACGATTTATTAATTGCCTTTGTTTCTTTACTACTATTCTCAAAAATTTGGTAAACACTTATGTTAATTTCTTGCTTTGCTTCTATTTAAACGCATAAATAATTAATAATTTGGAATATATTGTTAGTCACATTGGAATAAATAGCATAAAATTCTCAGTTGGTTTAATTATGGTACGACTCTATGTCCTTCACTCTGCTATTAATTGCATAAATTTCCATCAAAAAGCTGTAGCTCGACTCACAATTGAAAATAAAAGCTTGTCTAAATACTTAAGAAGGCCACCTAATGTAGGGGAAACGTCTGCAGCTACTCCTACAAGTCTGTAAACTACAATCCACATGGTCTGGCAACTTTGTCGCGCGGTATAGTCGTGTATTTTTTGTGTCGGCAAATAAAATTTTAATTTTTTTCTTGAATTTCGTGGCTTTTCTGCCTTAGTGTGTGATTTTATTATTTTCTTTGAGAAGAAAGTGAGTGAATTCAAAGTAAAAGAAATATTTTTCTTTTACGCTTTCATTTGATTCATTTGAGTTTTGCAAACAAAACTTTGAGCTCTGATAAAAATCTCTTTTTTTTTTTTGTTTTCTCTCTTTTTCTCTGTTATTTTTTTACTGTTTGGAGTTTGTGTTGCTAGTGATCTCTCGTTACAGTGTCAACCTAACAGAGAAGTTTTGCACAAATTGGTTGATAAATTTTTATATTCAGGATTTTTTTTTTTTTTTTTTTTTTTTTTTTTTTTTTTTTTT
>NW_023998517.1:1447208-1550801 GCF_014805625.2 Glossina fuscipes
GTGTGTCTGTTCTCCATAATCAACAACTGTCTTTTTGACAGGACATGGAGTGTTTATATACACCTTGTCGGGCGAAATCAGGCCCGGATTCTGAAAGATTCGTTTCTTGTTGGCTCTGCGAGCGCTTCGGTCATGCAAAGTGTGCCGGTATTCTCGGCCGTGCTGCTGATGCAGTCGCTGATCCTTCTAAAGGCTTAAGATGGTCATGTCCTGACTGTAGGCAGAGGGACATTGACTTTTATAAACTTTTCACGGAGACCCGTTATGGTTTCTCGGAATTGAGTAGAAATCTCGGCTCCTTGTGGGAAAAGTTTGAGCTCATTAAGTCTAGGTTTGATGAGTGTCGCTTTATTGGACACTCATCTTCTACTCGTAGCGTAGCGTGTGGGACGTCACCTCTGGCTTTCTCCAAATCTAATTCGTTGGTACAAGTTACCGCTCCTTCTAACTCTAAAATGAATAGTAATGTTTCCGATATTGCTGAGTCGGTTGGTAGCAAAACAGTTACAAACAAACCGGCAAGTCCATCGGTTTTAAGCTACGCTGAAGTGGCAAGGGTATCTCCGCCCAGAGCCGCCACTCACTCTGATCAAGTGCCATCGCCTAAAAGTAATAAAGAGAAAGATAAGTCATCCTCTCCTCCTGCCTGTTCGCGTGTGAATGCTGGTCACCAGACTGGGCAAGTCTCACAAGCTGCCGGTACAAGGGTGATAACCCCATCTATATTTTCCCCAACTCGAAACTCTCCTACTGTGAACCCCCCTCCTGTTCCAAATAATGACATTTGCTTGACGGCAGTTCCTCCCAGAAAAGCAATATTTGTGTCAAGACTGACACCTGAAACATCGGTGGATAACATAAAAGGTTATCTGGCGACGAAAGTCCCATCAGTCAACTTAAAGCGTGTTAGCATCTTCAAAATGGCTCCTTCTCAAGCTAGGGCAATCTCCTCTTTTAAAATATTAGTTCCGACTGAAAACAGTGATATGTTGTTAAATAAATCACTGTGGCCGGTAGGATCCTTAATTAAGGAATTTATCCCTCGTGATCGTCCCCGTAATACCAAGGCAATAGTCTTGTCGCCTTCAAAAAACTAATTGTTTCTTCAGGCCCACTATCTCTCATTTATCAAAATGTTAGGGGCCTAAATTCGAAAATTCGTTCCACTTTTCTAAATTCAGTGAGCACGGAATTTTTCTGTTTGGCCTTTACTGAAACCTGGCTAAAACCCGATCTACATTCGTCGGAACTTTTTCATAATTCTTTCCAAGTGTTTAGAAATGATCGAGTAAATCGCATTGGTGGTGGTGTATTAATTGCCATATCTGCGTCAGTCCCGTCCAATTTAATTGAATTTCCCACTTCTCCTGACGTTGAATTTATCGCTATTCGTGCGAATATGCCTGATAAACATCTATTCATAACCTGCTCCTATATTCCCCCAAATTCTGATATCTCCATTTACGGGAAACACGCTGCCCTCATTTGTGAAGTGGCCAAGCGGTCTAGACCCACCGATTTGGTCGTTGCATTGGGTGACTTCAATTTGCCTCAAGTCACTTGGTGTAACACTGATAATTCTGGCTGTTTGGTTCCTACTTCAACGTCTGATAGGGCTGTTGTGTTCCTTAATGAATTGTTTGATCATAATTTGGGTCAATATAATCGTATCCCTAATTGTAATGGTAGACTGCTTGATCTCTGCTTTGCCAATTTTCCCGAGATTTACGTAAATCGTTGCCCACCTTTTAGTTTACCTGAGGATCCTTATCATCCATCAATATGCATTTCCTTTCATCATATTAATGATGGTTTGTTGGAATGCCTTAATGTGCCAACTCAAACTTGTTTAAATAATTATTATGATTTTCATAAAATCAATATTGTATTACTAAAACATCGTCTTTCACATCTGACGCTTGATTTCTCAACCGGTAGTATTGAAAACTTAATGCCATCGTTCTACAATACATTAAATCTAGCTATTGCTGCATCTGTTCCGATCAAGCATTGTCGACCTCGAAGCAGATGTCCCCCGTGGTTTAATAAGACAATTAAATATCACAAGAATAGAAAAAACTCGCTATTCAAAAAATATTCGAAAAGTGGCTCTGCGCTTGACTATTTCGCTTACTCGGTGGCGAGGCATAGATTTAACTCCCTCAACCATCATTATTACTGCAGATACCTTCAGTTCATTAAATCCTCTCTGTTTGCTAATCCTAAATTCTTCTTTAAATTTGTTAACTCTAAAAGAAAAATTTCCACATATCCCTCTCATGTTTCTTTTAATGGCTCTGGTTCCTCGGATGATTTTGAAATCTCAAATCTATTTGCTGAGTATTTCCGACGAAACTTTTCGATTGCTAATTTTGAGTTATCAGGAAACTACCCATATCCTATAACTAACTCGGTTTCAATACCTAACTTGGTTATTTCGGAAGATGATGTTTTCAAAGGGTTAAGTTCTCTAAAATACAGTTGTTCGCCTGGACCTGATGGAATTCCATCATGTGTACTTAAATCTTGCGCTGTCGAGTTGTGTGGTGTGATCTCAAAGATTTTTAACATGTCCTTGTGTTCAGGTGTTTTCCCTTCATGTTGGAAGAGTAGTTTCCTTATTCCTATCCACAAGAGTGGAAGTAGACAATTTGTTGAGAACTACAGAGGCATAGCCAAGTTGAGTGTCTTGCCCAAGTTGTTCGAGCGTATTGTGACTCAGCATTTAGCCTTTGCCATTAATTCGTATATTTCTCCGCACCAGCACGGCTTTCGGAAAGGGCGATCTACAGTCACCAACTTGTTAGAGTTTACCTGTCATGTTTTCAAGGCTTTTTCTAGTGGCTCTCGCACAGATGTTATTTACACTGATTTAAGCAAAGCATTTGATTTGGTTAACCATAGACTACTTATCTTTAAACTCCAAGCCTCTGGTTTCCCACCCTACTTAGTGAAATGGATAAGCTCTTATCTGCACAATAGATCCTTCAGAGTTTTGTTTAACTTCATTAGCTCGGATGAATTCCCCGTTACGTCTGGCGTACCTCAAGGAAGTCACTTGGGTCCCATTTTATTTAGTTTATACATTAACGATCTCCCATCGGTAGTTAATTCCAGCCAGATCTTAATGTATGCTGATGATGTGAAACTGTTTTCTTCCTTCTCTGTTGAATCGCAATCACATCAGCTTCAAGGTGATTTAGATAATTTTGTTGCATGGTGCTCTTTGAATCTCCTGCAACTAAATCTGAGTAAATGTAAGAAGCTTTCATTCTCAAGAAGAAAGTCATTCATTACTCAGTATTTCATAGATTCGCATAAGTTGGAGGACGTCGATTCGATTACGGATTTAGGCGTCCTATTTGACCATAGGTTACGTTTTAACTTGCATATTGAGCTCTCGATTAGCAAAGCTAGGTCCGCGCTTGGTTTTATAAAAAGGTGGTCCAAAGAGCTTGATGATCCCTACATTACGAAAAGGCTGTACATGTGTTTGGTTAGACCCATACTCGAGTATGCCTCAGTTGTGTGGTCTCCTTCATATAGGTGCTACGTAGATTCAATTGAATCAGTTCAAAAGCAATTCTTGCTGTTTGCCCTTAGAAATTTGGGTTGGGATCCGATTGCCTCTCTTCCTCCGTATGAAAATAGGTTGCTTCTGCTGTCCCTACCGTCTCTTGAGAAACGTAGATTTGTTCTTGGCGTTTCCTTTCTAATTAAAGTAATAAATGGTGCTATTGACTCGCCTTCATTACTTGGTGAAGTAAGCTTCAATGTCCCTAACCGCTTCTCTAGGCACTTTATCTTGGTAAAGCTTAATCAGTGTAAATTTAATTATGAGCTGTTCAATCCGCTCAGAGTCGTTTGCAAGAACCTAAATGACGTCTACCACTTATTCTCGTTATCGGACTCTTTAAAGTCCATTAAAGCAACATTGCTTAATACGCGCGATTTACCTATGTCGTATTTAAACTAGCTTTATCCTTAAAAAGTCGTTACGTTTCGAAAATGAATTATTGTCAATTTATTATCGGTTGCCAGGCTTATGCATGTTTGCGATGGCTTAGGGGTTCATTTGCAATTTGATCCTGTACCGGTTGTAAGTGTGCTCCTATGCTGATAGTGTACATGCTTTTTTTTCTTTTTTCTTTTTCTTTTTTTTTTTCTTCTTATTTGTTTTATTATGCTTATACTCAATTTTATTGTTAATTAATATTAGTTTTGCATTAAGAGCCTATTGAACTCGACTGCTATTTGTTTAGTTGAGTTTCTAGTATAGGTGGAATAAAATAAATAAATAAATAAATAAATAAATAAATAAATAAATAGCAGATATTGATCTACAACTTGTGTATATACTCTGCAACGCAATCTCAAAATTAAATGCGATCTAATTGGCTTACTCACAAACCTACATACAATTAATGCAATGGTATACAAATTATTCTCTAATAGTTTGAGGCGATGGTTAATAAAGATTGTTTTCACAATGCGAAGAAGATGATTTATCCTCTCTTCGGTAACGTTCAAATGTATGGATTAAGGACGATATAAATTATATATTCCGTCTGTCTGTCTGTCTGTCTGTCTGTCTGTTTGTGATAAATTGAACTCACTTGATAAACACGAAAGCAGGAAACTCGGACTTGCACTTTTAGCAGTTGACCACGTAAGTCCAAAATTTATTATAGCTATTGATATACGACAGGGCATAAGCTATTACGAGGATCATATGGAAGTTCAATGAGAAAACAGGATTGATCCGTTTACAAACACACCTACCATAAAATGACCCATCTAATGGGCCATATATATGTTCAACGTTCCAAGTCCAAATATTTTCTTGGATAACCTAAAAAGCCAGTGGCCGCCACTGGTCAAGTGACATGTAATAGATCTTTGTTACTTTTTGAAACTAAACAAAACGAACATATTTGTTTAGTTTCGTTTCAACTGTAACAGGGACACGATTTCTTTTCTATTATCTTATACTGCTTTTCGACAAAAATTATTTTTACTTCAAGTTAACAATTAACATTGAGAAAACAATGTATAATAATGTATAAAAATATGTATACTACGCTATGCGATTCATAGTATCGTAGTGAGAAAGAAATCCCGTTTCCCGAATCCCGAAGACTGGTCCAAAGCAGGACAAAATAGATTTTTTTCGATCTTTTTGAAAAAATTATATTCCGTTGTAACCGAATTTTATACCCATCACCGTTATCCTAAAAAAGAAAAAAATCAAAGAAGTACATTTTCACGCTCTATAATACGGAATGGGCGCGGCTGATGTTTATTACTTTCAAAAAATAAAAGTTTTTGTTGCAAAGACGCGTGGGAGTCCAAGTGTCCGTAAGTGTTCCAAAATCCTTTGCAAATTTACAGACAATTTCTTCATTTTCACTAACGGGAGGATGATTCCCACAAATGCTACACAGTTGGGCAGGCGAAACCGCTTAGATGCCACCCAAATTTTAAACTCTCCAAGAATTTATTTATTTGTTGAGGTTTTCGAAGCTCGTTTATGAAGCGCGTTATACATAAATACATTGAAAAAAACGAAAAAATGTTGATGCACTATAACAACAGACAGAAGTGACTAATTTTTTCCTGTTTGTACAATTGCTACGGTATCGCCGATAGAATATGCATTTTGTACATTTTTCTGCTATGGTTTATGAGTGATGAGCAAAAAATCAATTTTTTATTCCTTTTGAAAAACAAAAATTTTCTCAGTTTTCGTGGGGCTATGGGCTTCATTTTTGCGACCAGGAGAAGAGATACAACAGTCAGTCACAGGGCAGGCACAAAGGCTGATAAATGTACAGAGGGTTTCTTAAATCGATTTAGCATTTGATGCAGATCAAGAATTATATATACCTTGTGGCGTCTCTGATGCTTCCTCCTGAGATGTGGCAAAATGAATATACCATCCATCCTTCGTGGATAGGTATAAAAATATATCACCTGACGTCTACTCATTCCCGGTTGACATAATGCAATACTGACAGCAAACTTTTGCTCTAGTACTGTTGTCTTGAAAAACAGTGGGATAAGCGGTTACAAGCAATGCGAAAGAAAATTAATTTAAAGCTAATTTACCATAAGAAGGTACTGTAGAGTAGGCTTCGAGCGATGAAACAGTATCGCATCCAGCGAATTAAATTTTCAAGCCAATCAGGATTCCGCATAATGATGTGCTTTTGCATGCTTCCGACGCATGCGGCAAACAATACTTAATTAATGGAATGTTTGTTAAAATATCAATTAGTTATTGAGAACTGCTTTTGAGACTACCAGTCATTAATTATCATTGCAGACAAACATTAATTATTTTATTATAAAAAGCAATCTCAACTCAACACCACTCAATCCTACTCACAATCGTTGGGTTATGTTTTATTTGTTAATAAGATTGTCACTTTATATTTCAATGGGAACACATATGATTTTCATTTAAAAAGTTATCGGGTGTGGCTTGCGATTTATGAGAAGATTTCACTTCGTTTTAAGTCTTTTTGTTAAGAGAAAAACTTGACTTTTCATGATAAGTAGTTTTTGTAATGTAATTTAACACTTACCGCAATGTAAGTAAGTGATCTCTACTCAATAAAAATTTCACAATATTATCAAAAACGAAAAATCTTAGCAAGACCGCTTCACACTAAACGCACAAGAATCTGAAGATAGATGCTCTTCATCTGAAATCTGAAACTCAAAAAGCAAGCGCAACCTCTTCAATTCTGTTGTTATTCATACTCTGTGGAAATTTCTTAATTATCACATCCTCCCTTTAATTCATTCGGGATATGAATCCATGCACATGTATATGAATATGAATATATCTATATATGTATATATATACGTATATAGATATTTTAATCTTTTAAAATTTCTTTTCAAACAAATCTATTAAGTTAATAATGTCTGTCTTCTCTTTTCACAGAAATTTAGAAACAAAATATTAGAATTCTTTTTAATCATGGATTTATATATATATATATGTATATATATAATTGAAAGCATGTGCGTATGCTGTGAATGATAAAACAACCATAACGCATGCGTAAAATAAACATCATAACCGGTTCGGTTCGGTTCGGTTTGTTGAAATGAAACAAAACTACCACTTAGTGGCTGCCATAATGCTTATCTCTTAATGTAAGCACAGAGGTAAGGCAGGCAAGCACACAACAAACAATTGAATCAACAGCAGCAACAACAGTAACAGTAACGTTTATAGCAAAGAGTATAAATGAGAAAGAACGATGTGAGATTACTTAAGAGCGATGTCATGTTGGTATTGGTGCTTATGGTGGTGGCGATAGTGGTGATGATGATGATTTTAATGGCTTCCGAAATGATCATAGTTTAAAATTAATGGTAGACGGAGCTAATAAATGTCGCTCGTACGCTTTCTCAACGTCGTTTGTTATCTCAAATAAGGAGTTTTTTGTTTCTTTTTTTTTTCTTTTTTTTTAAGGTTTAGGATCAGGCGAGTTATGGACTCATAGTGACTTTTGTAATAAGATCAGAAAGGAAAGTCTTCGCAATACTATCAATATTTCACGCTCGTCGTCTCCATCACCTGGAGATACTAGCATATATATATATATATGGCATTCTCAAATCATAGTCTAGAATCTCGAGAGCATGGATAAGCTTCTTACTTGCTCAAGTATATTGTTATGGGTACAGATTATTAATTCCACATGCATAAAGTTCGTGTAGTGTTTTTTCTTCTTCTTTTTTTTTGTATATGTTAATAGCAATAATTTACTCTCCCTTCACTAACGTGTAATTTAATAACAACAACAACAACAAAAGCAAGCAAAGGAACAACACATTTTTTTAAATTATAAAAAAATTAAAGATTTTTTTCTTATATATATATTTTTTTTTTTTGGTTTTTTTAATTTTTTTTTTTTTTTACATTTTTATAAAAACCATCAATCAAGAAAGTGGCCACTAAGCAAAGTTTAACCGAATTGACCTGATGTGAAACACATTGAATGAATGCATGTTCTATCAAAGTACGCAATAAGTAAGCGGCGGCTTATATAAATTTATACAGCAAACTTCCCTGTTTGCAGTCTAAACTTGAACGGGGTATGTGGCTAGCTGGTCGTTTCAGTTCAATCTTTCTTCTTGTATTGTAAAGGCTTATCCTTTTACTTCACCGTCTGTTTTCTTTTTCTTTTTTTTTTTTTTTTTTGTTCTTCTCAGAGCATTGGTGGTTTGGAGACGCAGTATATAATATGCTGGTAATTGTAAATACCCTTTAGGGCGAACATTACTAACATCGATTATAGTACACAAGTTCAGGTGATTGTCGTTATTGCTATTGTTGTTGCTGTTTGGCTTTGGTGTTGTAATATAAAAAATTGCTATAATTTTATGAAAATTACATTTTGAACTTAATGCTCTTTGCTTGCTTTCATGCTTTATTTTTCTCCGTATAAAGTACGATTTGCGAAAAAATAATTTCGATTTTATTTATAAGGAAAAGCCAAAGGTACTAGAATAACGCTTTGTCATGTCTAGCTTTCTTATATTAAACATGATTATTTAACATACATATTAAATTCAGCTTTTTATATATAAAAATTATAAACATATGGAGAAAAATGAAGTAACTTGCAACTTGCATCATGTAAGATAATTTAATTTTATTATACCCGTTTGTTGTTATGTGCAACTTTACTGGCACGCTTAGAGCTTAGTGGAGTTGCCATATTGGAATTTTAGCAACACTCGAGAGGGAAATATATTTTTATACCCATCACCGTTGGGCTGAGGGGGATTGGTAAATACCTTATGTTGAAACGGTTGCAGCGCCCAGAGAAAAGCTTCAGAGACCCCACAGAGTATGTATATTCTTGATAGGCATAAAATTCTAAGTCGATTTACGCGTGCCCATCCGTCCGGCCGTGTAATGTCTGTTGTAGACAGTCTCCTGGTCAGAAAAAGCAAACTATCGACTTCACATTTGGCAGGAACGTTCGAAGTCCTTGCGCTCGAATTGGTGTTCAAAATGGGCCAAATCGGTCAAAGGACACGTCCGCAGTACCACGTAAACTGAGCACACCTTTCTTTCTTAAAATCAATAAAAAAATAGTTTTCGGTTATTACTTATAAGCAGCAGCGGAAAACTCTATAAAAATTTGAACGCATTTGCTGTGAATTATGCTATAATACATGCCCAATATGGGAAAAAATTAACCCCATAGTACAGAGCATCGAAATTTAATTTTTTTTTTTTGCAATGCCTTTACAACGCCCAAAAGTAAGTTTGTCCATCTGTCCGTCTGCCCAACTGTGTAGTATCTGTCTCTTTTTCGCAAAATGAATATGTCGCCCACAAATTTTCAAAAATTACTCGAAAATCAGCCAAAGTTTTCAAAGCACCTGTCTACGGCAACTACACGCCCGTGCGACTAAAAAGTGAAAAAACTCCGCTTTTCGTATTTTGTGCTCTTTACTCATAACGTACAACACACCCGCCATGTAAATTCCCACTTTTATTTTGAAAGCAAAATCAGTCACCCGCGCCCACCCAATATGAAAATCTAGTTCTTTTGCTTTTCGTTTACTTTATTTTTCGGATAAGTATATGTGTGAGTATAAAAACTCCGTCGCGAGCGTTTTCAGTGGCAAAAGTTTTGTTAGACATCCACTGCTTTCACGACTGACTCCACGCCTAGAGATACAAATATTTGTATTATATATATATCTGGTCGGTCAATTAATTTCATACTAAAGCAAAGCAAGCTCTTGGCTCAGTCAGATTGAAGTTTCGATGAAATATAAATTTTGAAAAGAAATGTTGTTTAAAAAGAATTATTGCAAAGCTTTTGAACGAGACATATAATGAATAAGAAAAAATTGTTGACGAAGAAGAAGAGAAGACGGAGCTTGAAATATGTATTTAGGATATGTAACATGCCCCAAGTGTAATGGTAACCTCTTAACTGTGTACTTCACCACGACAATGTTCTTGGAAGCACCTTGCTCCGTGGCGCGTAGCATTTCATTGGGAGATTGGACATTTAAGTCTTTACTTGTGAAACTTCAGTTTTTTTACCCAATTTTCAACGACTACATTGTTAACATTTTCGCTCGGAAATCCCAGGACTTAGGTGGTGTATGCTTAAGCGGTATTAAGGCAGGTAACGATTGTACGATGTAATAATTAACCCCGCTTTCCTTTGGAAGAGTTGATTTATGACATTGAAAAAGATGTATGTAAGGGCATGAAAATCACAAACCGTGCCCTAAAGCTAATGAAGCGCAAATAAATCTTGAGAACTTTTAAGTTAAATTAAATATTTAAATTTTTCAAATCAAAAAGATAAAAAAAAAAAGAGAAATACGAAATATCGAGAATCGGATTTTATAATAATAAAATTTAATTCATTCTGATATATTTATAACTAAATCACATGAACATGATGATAAAAAAGTATCCTTCTTATACATAAATAATAAAATATATGAAATTTTTATAATAACTCCATAAAGAAAGTCGAAGAAAAGCAAAAGAGAAAAATGAAGTTGAAGTCTGGCCGAACACTTAGCACCCGTTAACGGGTAAGGCTTAATAAAATTATTAACGAATAAAAAACATTCAAACAAGGACGCAACTAAGACTATTGGCTTTATCTCTTAAAAAAGGATAGATAGATGAATTCGTTTAATATTCTGTTGCTATTGTATTGTCCGAGTTTAGCTAAGAAAAGTCCTGCAGTTTTATTACTGGACACAACGCTATCAAATGTTACGTCATGTTTTTTTTTTTCATATATCATCAGACTGTTATTATAATGTTCGTTAAAGTTAATGGTGAACTTAATAAACTTTATGCTTTTAGTGATGGGGACTTGAAAAAAAAGGGAAACAGAACTGCAGTGCCAAGACATTTTTCATGAAAATATAAATATCATTTTCTACATACATAAATATACAATTGCATATATGCACACACACACACACACACACACACACTACGTAACTATGTCTGTGTATGTGTATGTGTGTGTTTGTGTGTATTCGTATTCCTGGCCCGATGAAAACAGCGCAGAGAATAAAGAAGAGAAAATTTATTTTCTACAAACGTGCGTATGTGTCCATGCGTGAGAATGAGACGGAGATAATATGTATGTATTTCATCTTATGTTTCAGTCATATAAATTATATTTTTCCACATTCATATGAGAGTTTCCGAACATAATGCGTATGTGTGTCCGTGCATATGTGTGCATATCTGCTTAAGTGTACACACAAACAAGCTCTTATATGAGAATAGTTCACTTATTTGTTTTATTTTTTTTCCTCTTTTTTTTTTGCTCACCACCTGAGAAGGGTACCAAGTTGGCCTTATCGTACCGCTTGAGACACTCAAAATTACTTATCTGAATATAGTATCATTAATATATTATTACAGTTTAGTTAGATCAAAGAAATAAATGCCAGAAGTAAAAAAAGTATTAGCAACCAAGGCCATGGGTTCTTTCGTCTTTTTATCACCGGTAGACTAGAGTATAGTCGGTGTCCCCGCTAAAGCTAAATATTTCATTGATATTATGTTCTGCAGGTACGTTCACTTTACGACTTTAGGAGTCTACCGAAGCCTAAAGTCTCAAAACAACTCGTGCCGAGTATGGGAAACGTACGTTTAATCGTAAGATTTTCTCTTCTTCTTGCAAATGGGAAAAGTAAATTTCTTAAGGATCGAGTGATATGCTGCAATAGCATAACCAAGGCGGGTTCTTGCAAATGTTTTGAGCTTCATTTCTTTGATGCCGACTGGAGATGGAGATGAAACGGGATTAGGACTAAAGTGTAATCTTTATCATTGCCATTGCATAGCCCTGAAGTAATTCATGTTCGATCCATAAGCTTGTTATTTCAAGTTGAGTGCTTTGTACTTACTCTCTTCATTTTCGGGTTACGCAAGATTCGTCTTCAGACGAGCGGAAAGAATGCTTTCCATACAGCTTAAAAATTGGAAAGCATGTCGATAAGAAAGAAATCGCTTTTAAATAATTATATGAAAAGTATTTTGTGTGCATTCTCTTAAAAATGAAAGAAGCAAATGCTGATTGGCGGGACTAAGCGCTTCACGTGTTTTTTGTTTTTTTTTGTTTTTTTGTTTATTTGGTGGTATCCAAGATTCGCTGTAAGGCAGACATGACTTTCTTGTTCGCTTTTATTTTTTCCTTTTTATTGTAATAAAATCGTAATAAAACACATTGGTCACGTAATTTCGTTTGTCTGTGGGATTTTATTGCCATTTTTCTTATGTTATGATGATGCGCGTTCATTCTTTACTTTGGCTGCTGTTTAATTTTTTGGTTTTTTTTGCTTTTCTTTTTTCTTTTTTTTTTTTTTTGCTTCAACATGTGTATGGCTTTAGCTTGTTCAAGTGAGCATCTGAATGAGGAATTGTCGCGCGAGAATGGGGAACCACGCAAACTGAGAATGGGTTGAAAGCCCATTCGATGCGTACGCAACGTATGGCTTTCCGGCTTCCTTTTTTTTGGGGGAGGGGGGTTTTTTGTTTTATTTGTTTGATTATGCGGTTGTTGTGCATCATTTTTATGTGATTTACACATTGATTTACGAGGTGGAAAATTACTACGACGCGGAAGTATTTACTTTTACAAGGATATTGCGAAAGGAATTGAAAGATTACTTGTAATGATTTTTCGAGCTTTACTTCAGGGGACTTGAGGTGGATTTTACGTTAATATGAATATATATGAATGAGGATATTCAGCTTTCAACTAAATAATCAATAATTTTTGAGGTAATAAAGGAAAGGAAGGATTGGGAAGGATTGCGGGACGAACGATAAACGACAAACAACATGTGGCTTCGAATTATTTGCTATTCAAGTACACATACGGACTACAAATCATTTTCTTATCATCTAACGAGGAAAAACGATAAACGTTTTTTCCTTCTTTTGAACAATGGATGGTCTCGGTGGCAATTTCGATTTAAAATACCTCATTTTGATTGAACTAAAAGCATAAACTCTTTACTATTATTATTACTACTTCGTATCATTGCCTTTTCCAAGGCTTTATAATTCTTTTTAATACAAATATAACCCGAGGTTGCCAGGGTTTAATTTACGACTTTGTGCAATCATTTAGAACACGCGCAAAAAGGACAAAAATCGAGAAGCAAAATTATAAAGTGGTCATATGCAAATAAAAAGGTAATAAGTGGGTGTTTAATAACTGACTACACGATACTCTGGCTCTGGCAGCAATCAAGTAAACATTTTCCACTCCAAGCTAAACAAGAACAAAAAAAAAAAAAAAAGGAAGAAAAAACGTAAATGAATGAATAAATAAATTGTCACTGAAAGACAAAAAAAAAAAAAAGACAACCAAGGCACATCGCTAAAAGAGAGCAAACGAAACATGTAAAAGCAAACACCACAAAAAAAGGAAACAGTGTTTAATTTGCGTGGCGTTTGCAGCTGCCTGGAGCAAGCAGATAACGTTGTGGCGAGTACACCCGACAGAGAGCGAGCTAGAAAAAGAGATAGAGGTAGACAGGCGAGAATAAGAAGAGGGAGAGGGAAAAATGAAATAAGTCAAAAAGGAGACTAAAAGGTTTGCGTATGTATAATTTTATTTTGCTCGTTGCCTTTTTGCTTTTTTTTTTTTTGCTTTAGCAAAAGGTAAACCAAACGCATTTATTAGCCCTGAACGCTTGACTTTTGCATAGGAAAAGTGTTTTATCACCCAATAATTATAAAAATATTTAAAAGCATATTAAACGTATTCCACAGTATTGTTTTCTTTCTATCTATCACTCACTCTCTCTCTTTCTGTCTCTCTCTTTCCGTCCGTTTCTTTTCCTCAGGATAATAAATTCAAAATTGTTGCTTTAACATTAAAGATTTAAAAGTTAGAAATATTTTTTTGTGAACAAAATAACTTAGATAAGGAAAATATGTAAAAAAAGAAGAAAACTGTGGGATAAAGAAAAATTTGCTAAGAAGAGATTTACAATCAACTGCAGACACGTTCGATTTGGACGATTTAAGGAAATATAAATAATTTGACGATCCACTGACAATTTTTACTTTGCTTTTTTACTGAAAAGTATCGGTCAGGACTCGTTTCTTAGAAGAGCTTCTTAAAAAGATTCCTTGAATGATCTTAAACGGTCTTGCACTTAACTTCGTATAACTCTTGGCCAGATTATGTCAATAATCAAGCATAATGTATGCACATAGATTAACAATAACCAAACGTTTGAAATTTTAGTTTAGTTAGTCTGTGTGTAAAGTTTTCTATAGTGGAACGGTTTATATTGCTGTGCCCAAAACGTGAAACCAGTTTAAGGTTTTCTTTCTTAACAATATTTATTCCTCCAAATCTGTTTCGTCGCCTTTAGAGTAAACCCCAAGTCCAAATAATGTTCCTTTTTGGTGGAAGGAGTTCATAGTGCGAAATGAAGAAAACTGTTAACATCACCTGGATTTTTAGTGACTTTGTCGGACGATATTCATTCGATTGATCGGTCGTTTGCGGATCGTATGCGTAGAACCATCTGTCATCTCATTTTATTTGCAAACAAAATGTAATGCAATTTCTTTATTTAACAAAATCACACGTTTTAAGAGTGGAAAAAAAATGCCGTTTGCCTCGCACAAAACCATGCGCAGCTGAATTACAAATGATGTTTATGGTGTGAAGTTTGACAGAGATGTGTGTCACGGTGCTGCCAATTTAGAAACAAATTTCTTATTAACCTGAATATTGGTTTTACTTTTCTGGCCAAATCGAACGAGGACGGACAGACCTAATTGGCCTTAAGATTTTATGCCGATTTGTGTATTTAAGATTTGATTCCGCTTATAACTAATTTTGTATATTTTCATTTCAGTGCAGAGGAAGAGCAATCATTTTTCAGTATCCAAGGGATATAATAATGCTCACAGCTATAAAACAAAAAAATTCCATTTATTTCTAAAAATAGTGAAATAATAAAATAATTGCGACAAATAACAAACTGTCAACAGACACTAAATAAATTAACTTGACTCGCAGCAGAATTTTTGGAGTAAGATTAAAACAATTATAGGGCAACCACCCCTTGATGAACTCGATATACAAATAGTGAATGAGTATGCATATGTGTGCGGTCGTACACACATAATTTAGGCATATTTGTTAAGCCACAAATTCATGAAATAGTTTCGAAAATTTACACGAATAAATTATAGGGATGCCTAGCGGAGAGGGCGTTGTGTAACTGCAACCTAAGCTCGAAAATTATTTTATTTACATAGCACAACTAACATGTAAAATACATTTATACTACATGTATGTATATGTATACGGTTTAAATGGTCTTTTCAACACTTTCTTTAATTGCGAGCTAAAAATAAATATGTTACACTTAGCGTTCGAAGCTTATAATCCGTGTAATTCCTAATGGGTATACATAGAAATAGAAATGGATATATATACATATATGTAGAAATTGGAATAGTTCCGATACTAGTCGGTAAATCGAAGGCATATAAAACGAGAAAAATGAGAGACAAAACCAAAAAAACAAGAACAACTACTATATAGAGGATCTACTTAAATGGCCAACCCAATGGTCATGGGTTCAAATCTCAATTGCGGTTGAGTTCTCAATAAGGCCGATAGCCTTAAATAGCTTCAACACTTTAGTCTTTATTTCTCTGGCTAAATTAATAAAAATGATAGTATATAGAGGAAAATTTTGGCAACGTTGATGGACTGGTTACAAGAAGCGCAGAAGTTGGTGATGAGTCTCAATCAAAAGTTGACTCAATTATGCGATACCTTCCCATCTTAGAAACATTTTTGTTTCTTGATAATTATTGGGAACCCACAACAAACTCACGAAAAACAACTGAACATTTTGCTATCATCTCAGCAAAACTGGAGCAAGCAGTTTACGATTATTATTATTTTAGCCAGAGAATGAATTGTAATCATTAAAGTCTGGAAAAGCAGTAGCATCTAAAGGCTTTCGGCTTTATTAAAAACTCTACCGCACATGAGATTCGAACCCCCGACCACCGAGTTGCTAGTCAAGACTCTTGCCTACTCAGGCGGATGAGAAGGCAACGTAATCTCAACCTTTATTTCTATTTCAGAAATGTATTTTCTTCAATGATTTTCACTTCTGGTGCGAGTACTTTTTAAACCGATTTTTTCGAATTTTATGGACATGAGCGGCTTTAAAAAATTTAACAGTCAAAAATTCAAATTTTCATAATATTAAAACTGTTTCTTAGTCAGAAGCTCCAAAAGCACGAAAACTGCCGAACTTGGATTATTATTACTGTTTTCATACCCTACACCATTTGTGGTACAAGGGTATGCTAAGCATACGCGAATATATGCAACACCCAGACCCATATTTTATTATATCAATCGATTTGGAATCGATTTGTCCCAAACTTGTCTGTCCGTCTTTCTGTTGGTGTCTAGCTTGCAGGTCGCAATTTTTAAAATATTTTGATGAAATTTGGTGCACTGAGTTTCATCTCCATGAAGTATCACTATCTAATCGCAGGCAGAGAAGAACATAAATATTATTAAAAATCCTCTCACTTAGTGTTAATGTTCTTACCACGAAAAAAAGAAGGGATGCAATATAGCCGAAGTTGGCGTCTTGAAAGGCAAATAAAAAACGATGGGCTTCTAGAATATTTTTACTTGTTTTAGAACAATTGTGCGGAAAAACAATCCAACTGTGTCTTGACACAAAATCTTACATGGCTTTAAAGTTTATTCCTGGCTGTTGCAGACAAGATGACAAACTTAATATAAGTTTAACAGGTTGGTGGTGTGAATATAAAAAATTTAATTTAAATTTTTTCGCAAGTGTCTCGGACGAGTAAATGAACATTGCTCTCATATTGAACGAATGTAATTAATTTTACAGTTTATTTATTTTACATAAACATTAATTTTCTAACTGAAAAGAAAAAAATAAACAAAATTTTAATTGAATTTTGCTGTCACATGAAATGAAAAAAAGTATTCTTTACCGTATTTTCGCTTCTTTTTTTTTTTTTTTTTTATTCAGCTCCTGCTAAATGGCGCACACACACTCAAATGAATATTTTATGAAAAAATTTTTGCTGCAAATAAATGTAAGTCCAGCCACACGGTGTGCGTGTGTGCGAACATTGTACTATGGAATTAAAAAAAAAAAAAAAAAACAAAACAAAAAAGGCGAAAAAAGGATGACAGAAAAAACTATTCACTGATTGAAAAAAATATTAAGCCTACTAGCACAGAAAGACTCCCCTCCATTGAAGGATCAATATTTCTTAATCGAATTATTTTTTCCCATTAGTAGAGCAACTTTTGTCGCTACTATGAATGTGACAACTGCAAGTGTTTCATTAAGTCTGATAAATCGAGATCAACTTTGAAATCTAAACGGAACGTTCATAATTATAGTCCTTTTTTTTAGTATTTTGGGAAGAAAAGTTATTTATTTATCATCTGCTTGCTGTACATTGAAAGAAAGTCTCTTTCCTGTTTTTCATCTAGAAGTGGTGGTACCCCTTAACTTTTACTTAAGACTGGTTTTGCAGCCTTCTATCCATGGATATGGAGACACATACGCTTTAATGCTTGCATTTATGCAACTATCAGTATAGCGATGATTAACTTCTGAAGGGGCGGAACGGTCTTAAACTACATACGCTTTCAATTTGTGTAACGATGACAAGACGGTAGCAATGCCTTGATGCTGCAGGCCTTTTTTTGCTTTCCAAGCCTTTTTTGCTTTTTTTTTTTTTTCGTTTTCGTTTGGAATAAAGGAAAAGGGCGTTTTCTAAGTAAACGCATTTCATGTGATGGAGCGTGAAGAGACAACTCGATTTGTGACAAGTCAGCACAAATACCATAAAAATCTATTTACGCACACATGCGCAAATGTATGTGGCTATGTACATCCATGTGCATATCAACTTGCTTTGCATGTACATGTGGAGAATATGTTAAAGGCAGACTTCCTTCAAGTGCCTGCAAGCATATGTTATAATATAAAACTCATCATTATCTTTAGAAATATTCAATTCTTTATAACTGTATGTGTCAAATGGCTTCAAGTAATTTTCTATATATACATATGTTCTTCTCGTTCTTAAACAGAAATATTTGCACTCGTTTATATTGAGTTAGACAACTAGTTTATTACATGTGCCTTAAAGCATGTTTTAATGTATTACGTATTTATGTACAAAATTTTGTATTTACCACCCTTGAGGTTATGCAGGGTATGCCAACTTTGTCATGCTATTTGTAAAATCTTGGATTAGGCATCGTAGCAGAACACTCCTCCTATTAATTTCACACATATCGATTATTATTTAAAATTTATAGCATATGGAAAATGTACGAATGCAATTACGATTAGTGATTAATGCATAATTTAATTAAAAAATTAAAATTAAAACTTTTTTGCACTTGCGGCACAAAGACATGTTAAGCTTGAGATAGACTCACTTTTTATCTATTCGTCTTCCTTTTATGTTTGTACGAATGTGTGTAATCACAGCAGGACTTAGGATGGCGCCCGCTTATTAAGTCTAAGTCTGCCTGTCCGTCGACCTGTCTTGTTCAACTTATAGATCGCAATTTTTGAGATATTTTAATGAAACGCGATACAGAGGAAGGTTTGGCTCAAAGGTTTGGAATGCTACTAAAAATGGTAGGGATATGAACACTTTTCCGACCACTTTCATACCAATTTTTATTATAAAATATAACTGTATTAAGCAAAGTGGTGTCCTACGTCCTACTATAGTGTTTTTAATTGTTTACCGTTTAAATGAATTATGTATTCGCGAAAGATATTAAAATGGATATGTCCTGTGTGTGTGTATGTCCTGTTGAATCCTATGTGAATCCCAAAATTTCAATTTTGCGAGTCAGGTCGTTGCTTAATATTAAAATTACGTTTTTGCCGAACTAATGCGTTTCAAAATTACCGCACGGTTAACTTATCCCAATTGTCAGCATATTAGGTTCAAATTTGGATTTTATCTCTTGATAACAATATTCCTCAGTGCGATACTTGGAATTTATTCATTTGATCATCTTTTGATGCAAACAACGAAAATTCGACACTACTTTTTTGTGCGAGCTGCTCCGCTTTAGTGTCTTAACAAATACAATAAAATGCGTACAAAACAGTTGTTTCAATACATGGATCAACTGTTGGTAACTAAATTGGAGAAAATCGTACATAATTTCGGACTGGCAAGATAGTCTTGCACTTCAAATTTTCAATATAAATTTTAAGGCAAACTCAAAGTCGATTGAAAGTTCTCACGAATCGCCTTTAACAAATCTGTGGTTGAGTTCATAGAAACGGCCCTACGTTACGATAAGGATTCCTTATCTTCTATAGGACATTAGGGAAAATTTTCTCTAAACTCTTCGAATTCCTTCGTAGCAACTTTTTTATTTTTTTTATTTCTTCACTACAAAAATATATTTCTTGCATACGAAAATACAATGAATATTTTTATTTGGCTTTGTCCAAAATTATGGTATACATTTACAAGCGGAATTAATTTGAATAATTCTTCTTTGAAAAAGCAGTGATTTCCACCACGGCGAAGAATTATATGAAAAGTCTTCTCCCCAAAAGGAGCAGACCGATGCAGAGGCGCAGCAACCTTATTGGGTGCGCAAGTTTTCGCAGGTATTAGCTTGCAATAAAGATTTGCCAGTTATTAGGATCTTCTCCAAGTCATTTCAAGACAATTTTATAAACTTACGCAAGCTTATAAAACGAATCGTCATAGCTATTATAAAACTCTATCTGCATTGTTAAATGTAAACTTCAAAAGTTAACTGACGAATGAAAGGTCCTTTCGGTAATTCGGTGCTCGCAGTTTCAAAGCAATTTTCAGATCGTTTGTTAACCGAAAATTCGACTTTGGCTTCATCACTTGGTCCCGAAAAAGATAGGCGCTAATGCGAAACAAATTTAAAGCAAGATATAGGCAAGCACGCGCTAAACTACTCGAAGGTTCTCATGCTTGAAAACCGAAAAGTCTGCTTTCCTCTCGACCCCAATAAAAAGCTAATATCAAGCTCATAAGGAATTTGGAAGAAACAAATTGATTTTCATTACATTACCATGAAATTGCTTTAAATCATCCACTATTTTTTGCTAAATGTACACAATAATAACTCTGGCTGTGGTATAATGCTGTTATTATGACAAATTTTTGGCAATGACGTTTTTTTTTTTTCGTTCTCATATTTAAAATATATATGTACAAATATACAAATAGACGTAAAAAAAGAAAAAAAATACTTTATCGTATCTCATGCGAATATCCTTTGGTATGTTTTCTTTTTTTTTTTAAAGATGATACATATTGTGTACCAATGATATTCCCTCTCATTGTGATGCCGATTCGCTCTGTGTGTATCGTTTTTAATGGTTTTATTACATTTTCGAATGTGAATTTCAAATGCAACTGAAAACTGATGGAGCTATAATTCAGTTTTATAGTTCCGCTAAACTTTATCATTTTAATGTGCACACTTGGCACAAGGAATCGAGAGAAAAATAAAAACAACAAAAAAAAAAAAAAGAAGGGAAAAACTGAGGCAAAAAACAAGATGAGTTTTCATAAAACAACAGCAATTATGCACATACACATACACATACTGCGGCAAATTAAGCTTTAAAAAATAAATACGCAAATAAATTGCGAAAATATTGCGACAATGACAACACAAATCCAAAAACTGTTAAAACTCTTTTAATATACGTTTAATTAACTTAATGGATTTATGTTAATTTATCCTTTCTTTTCTTACAAATACAATTATTACTATTATTATTTCATCACCAATGTCCTGCTCGATATTGTTATCGTCGTTAGTCGAGTAATGACCACTAAATGCAAATAAAGTGCACAAAAAAACAATTCCATAATACCTCTCATGAAAGAGAAACGCCATAGAAATAGAAAAAAAAAAGGCAAAGAAAGAATCTTGGATACACTTCAGCGTAGCTTCGGCTTATCGCATACTCGGCTAGTTGGCGTTCGCCACCTTATCTTCGTCGTCGTACTTACGTAGTGGGTGCTTGGTCAATGAAGCCATAACCTTTACCGATTGGGCACACACCCCCTAAGTTGCAGCCATGCCTTACTTCCTACTCTTTTGTCGTTTCTTTCTAATCATCTTCTTCATACGCATAAAGGTAAAGACATCACCTGAGTGACAAGTCATATTTGTGTTTCTTTGTAACTGTTCTAAGTCTATTTGAAAGCGGATCACGACCATTTTTAACTATGTCCTATGGAATTGGGCGAGAGTATGTATGCATGTTTTCTCTGACTCCATTTTTATGCCTTAAAGAATGTTGAAAGCAGTCTGTCGGATAAGCAGACGTGGGAAGAGAATCTGGATTATATTTTAGGACGTTGCTAATATTTGTCTGTTTACTGTTATTGCAATAGATGGCATTATCGGTGTGTGCTCTACTCTCTTAGTGGCTAGATACAAAGCCGAATTAATGGCGATTTAGAATGTATTTGCTAATCGGGACTGTGTGTGCGTGTGTGTATGAGTATTTTGGTTTATATTGTGCATATCTGTCTGCTATTAATCGATGGATAAAATTAGTAAACTAGCCTTCCTATAGCGCTGGATAGAAAAATGGCTGCAAAAAATGAGTTTTTCGTTTGCTTTAAGAATTCATTTATCTCAATGAGATGCAAATAAAGAACGAAGAAAACATTTATTCATACACACCCAGACAAAACATGCAAGTAGTTTCTTTTTCATCGACTATCAGTTGAACAAGAATAGAATAAATTTGTTATTTCATTTGTGACCGACCCTCCCTCCTGCTCGTACAAGTATTCATTCATTTATGAAAATTAGCTTAACGCTCTAGATCAGCGATGCTTAAAGTATTGCTTATGGGCAACCAGCAAAAGAACAGTCTAACGGCTTCTCTTCTAGTTCATAAGAACGAACAAAGCTGGAAAAACTTTATTTAGCCTTGCTCTAGCCCTAGTTCTAGCTCTAGGCATTAAGCTTTTACACACATATGCACACATATTCTAACGTCCAATACCATAAAAAAGCATCGGTCTTTGATGACAAACAATTCACTTTTCGATTATCTCTAAACAATCATATCTAAGGCTATGTAAGTAGTTTTCGCTAAGTAAGTAAAGGATGTTTAAGTTTCGTTTTAACCTACGTGAAGCTCTGCTCTTTTTATCCAACTCCGATAATCGTGTGTGCGTTTGGGATTATTTCACTTTACATTAGCAAATAAATTGCATTTACATTATCGAACTTGATAGTGGAGAAAAAAACGAAACACATATGTAAGATAGAAACCACGATCCTAGAACTCAACTGTTACTTAACCCTCCATGAACGCAATGTTTCTTTATGGTAAGGAAAAATAAATTGTAATTCTGTTTTGTTGAGAAAATGTGTGTGTGTGTGTGTGTGTGTGTGTGTGTGTATATATATATATATATATATGTGTAAGTTTTGTGAATTTATTAAAAGCTACTTATTGATTGGATTTGATTTTCATGAATTTCGATAAACCGTTTCTCCTCTTCTCAGCCCATCGCATGTGCAAATTCTTATCGACGGCAAATAAATTTAAATAGAGGCGTTTATCTTCCTCTCTCTACGCCTCTCTACGAAACTGTGCGTTCCTTTTTTTTGTTGCGAAATTTTTTACGGTTTCTGCTTGTTTGTTACCATTAGAGCAATTTGAATAATTTTTCTTTCTTCTCTTCTTCTCTTCCATTATTTATTTATTTTATTTATTTATTTATTTTTTTTTTTTTTGCATTTTGAATTTTATTGTACTTACACATAAGTTGATTTAAGTGAATAATAATCATAATGTTTTGTCTTTCCTTCATTGTCTTCTTATATTCTTATATATATATACATATATATATATATATATATGTGATGGGTGGTAAATTGAGTGAACTTACCTAGAAGAAAAGAGAGAAAAATCAAATTGATTAAAATAATTTCGGAGCACTCTGCAAGCATAAAATATGTATTAAATTTTTATTTTACGGTAAAAAGCACATAAAGTGAGCCAAAATCGGAAGTAAACATAAATCATTCTAAGGAAAAATTATTAAGAAAAATTGAAATCATTTCTATACGTGAATAAGTACTCTCTTGTTAAATCAATTAATTAGAATGAGTTGGAAAGTTAGTAAACGTCTAGCAAAGGCTTAAGCACAGTATATTTCCCGGGAATCGTTGAACAGAAAATCGCCTTGTGTACAATCGCTTGCATACATTGTGCAAACAGTTTTGTCTAAAAAATTTCATTTCAAATTTAAAATCCACTTCCAAGTCCGCTTCAACATTCGTTAACTATCAACCATTTCAAAACATATTCCTTTCGGGCTTTTTCCTAATTTTCTCTGCAAAGCTCTTCCTTGCATAAATGTTATTAGATATGTAAAGAGATGAGAAAACGCTTTTTGCAAAATTCGTCAAAACGCCGAAAACAGTCGTCAAAGTGCATCCAAAATATATAAATTATCCACTGGGCATGTATTGTATATTATGGAGAAAGGAGGCCAAGAATTAAAAAATCAAGAAAATCCTCTTACGTTCAATTCTAAGTAAAAGTATGCACCTAACTTTATGTATATATTATGTATATTGAAAAATGCTGATTGCTGCGTTTATGGCAAATGTAAGGGAACTAGATTTGAGCTGAACGTCTTAAACCTTAGTGAGCGAATGCCGTCATATTGCCAACATTATAAATATTTCAAAAAAATCGAATGGCGTCATATGGGTGACAAGACGTTTCCACACCACACATCTATTAGGTTCAGCGTTCGTTTCGTAAAGTAAGGGCGATCATAGCGATCGTTTCTTTTTGTATTGACAGATCTGTTGAAATACTAAGCTAAGATTTAGCAAAGATTCTTCTAAAATCCAAGAAAAGCGGTATTAACTGTGTTACTTTTTCTCTCTCTACTAATGGATAGTAGTCGCAGTGACAGCAATGAAGCAATTAATCTGTTAAAAGCCCGCCGTTGATCCGTTCGTTATTGTTCTGGGAGAATGGGCTCGCTCGTTAACCATTCGTACAAATGAGTTTAAACTTAATTTTTCTAATATGGACTTGTCTATCTAAATTAGTGTGACTGGGATTCCAATTGATTTATATATTTACATTGGTCAATAGAACGTGTACCATCAAGAGATTTTGACAATCTTTAAAATACCGATCAATGGAGTTGTTCGCAAAGGCTTCTGATATAAGTCCATAAACAAGGAATGGTGCATGAGTGGAGGAGACATTCAGAACCAGAGAGAACGTCGAAGCATCGTATGGTTCCCAAGATCTTATGAATTTTCCAGCGGAGAAAGAAATTTTTTTTTGATGCAAATAAACCCTTCCTTAAATAAGTTAAAACATGTCCAGCTTTCTGATATGTAAATATCAGAATATCGACTGTGGAACCCCTTCATATTGCAACAAGCTCAAGACGACAGAAAATTTAACGCACAAAAATTTCAGCAAGCATAGCATGTGTGGCCGCTTAGGTCGCCGAACTTTAGAGACCATAACCAGTACATGTGACTCGTAGTTGAACGAAAGATTAGTGAGTAGTGCCATAGCGTCGTTTCATCGCTTAAGAAACAAGACAATTAATTCAGGAAAATATTTGATAAGAGCATCCAGTCGTTTCCGATATGAACCCGTTATTTTCATTAATCGAAATTTTATAGCATAATCGTAAAATCAAAAAGGCGATTAATGTCTTATGAAAATGACATGATATTCCAGTGAACTTGGCGTGAGCCGGAATCACCTGAAATAATTGATAATAATTGCGATGATGATTCATTACGACGACTCAAGCAGTCTCCAACATCAGAGTTTACCAACCGTTTATTGCCCTTTTTCAACATGAAACGGTCTCGGATAGCCAATATCGTTTTGATGATACGACTTGTGGCCAATGGTCCAGCTGTTGCGTCTAACCTTTAATTTGCTCGAATATGTTAGGCTGGCTGTGGAACAAAGCCACTAAATTGTAATGCAAAGTAATAACCTAAACCATGCCCCGAAAGTGCTACCAATGTTATGAAGCAGATGGTAGTTTACCCAATATTCCGGCAAAAAATAGGAATGATTTGACCATTTAGAATAATGTTAAGGATATTTTCCGAAAATTCGCAAAAAAATAACTGAAATAATCCTTGGGCTGAAGAATTATTTTATTGCATTCATTCGAGTACGAGTTGAAGAAACTCATAAATGCATTCAATGCAATGCGACGTAAGCGCGCATCTAGTCAAGCTTGTGACGTTTTTCTTTTCTCTCTGCTCAGGCACCTACTTACGGCCGCCATATATGCAAACTTTCAGGTGAACGCCATCACACAAGATTAATGGAATACAGACGCTCTCAATGGGCATTTTCGCATTTAAGTTGTTTTCAACCATAAGCCTGGTAGGTGGTATAATTTAACATTTAATTGTGTGCTAATTGAAATTTCGCCTCGGCCTTTATGATCATTTGTGTCAGAGAAAGAAGGAAAACCTATTTTTAACTGTAAACGAAGTGACAGCAGGAGGATAATGACAGTCTGCACTGTGTAGTGAAAGAGTTGATAAATTATGGTATTCTAGAAGGTATCGTAGACACGCGTGAAATACTTTTAAGGTTAGATAGTGTAAAAAATCTTCAGGCGAAGTCTTTAGAGGAAAATTTGCCAACTTTCTAAATGCTTGCTGGAAACTCGAAGGATGATAAATCATAATTTTTTCTCTTCTTTGTTTTTATTAACAACAAAGAGATTAAGGACATTTTTTTGTTTTTTCGATTTGCTGCGTCCAGCTGGTTTTTATACGACGGCAGCTGCAGCTTTTCCTTATATCGTTGTGTTTGTCGATATGCATGTAAATAAGTTTCTTGTGTTTTTGAGATGACCATCACACTTTTCAGTTTTTGGCAAAAAATTATGAAATTTCATATTTTTTTGGGAAAATTTTTGGCAGGTACTTCTTTTAGGAATTTCTATATCACTATCTGCTTACGACCAGGAGGCTAGTAGTGCATCGAATTGCATAATATTTTGTTTTGGACAATAGTTGTGAATACAGAGAAAGTTGGCAAAATATATGAGTTCTTTGGTTTATTACGCTTTCACGAATTTGCATGAGGTCTACTGTGCGTGCGTAAGCGTGGTTAACAGAAAGAAAAAATAAAATTGAAATAAATATAAAACAATGAGGAAGAAAGGAAAACAGGTCTGTGTGTTGGTGTTATATAACAAAAGATTTACAGTCCGTTATTGTCTCAAAGTCATAAATAATATGCAAATGTGATTAACTGAAAATATTTTGGTTTAACAATTTCACGGTTACTGCCACTACTGCTTTGCGAAAAAAAAATATTAATTTTCATAAAGCAAAGCGCATTGTGTGTGTAGGCAACAAGTGAACTGCAAGGATTTACAAAACTGTTTACCTTTATTGCCTTGAAAGCGAAGACGACATGGATAATGAAACATTTGCTTTACTTGTTACGAGAAAATTTTTGCATTAACCCTGTTGATCATTGTTACGTAAGGATCTTGTGTTTATTGTTAATGTAAAAAAATTGCAAGACAAAATAAAACCTTATTATGAAATTTACAAACTCAAGCGAAGAACGCTTCTTCTATTAAAGCCAAAGCGTTGCCAATTATCAAATAAGCAAAAGAGTTGCATTGCCAAGGAAATTATTTATTCCCCTTCGGATATTCTTGGTAAAGGAAATTCCAGATTAATCTTTTTCACAAAACTGCTAGAAGTCATTAGGAGAGTCTTTATTAAAATCAAAAAAGATTCATGCCTGGATAAAGGTTCGTTCGAATAAAGGCAAGTCAAGTATTCAAAAAGGGCGAGAAACACTCTAATATCTATGGTAGCCATGGACATACCAATTTTTATTCCAGTTAATGCTTGTGCTTTTCACTTGATTTTTGAAAACTTTTCTACCAAGTTTTAGAGCTCTGTGGCGGACCTTATCTTACCCTGAGCTCTTCGACGCTAAAAAGACATACGGAATTACGGGCAGACTAATCTGTTTAAACCGTATCGAAATCTCATTCACATCAAAAGAAGTTATCCACGAACATCGCTTGACCCACTTTCCCGCTTACCACTCCTTTAAAGCTCGCTTGTGACGCGCAGGGAAACTGGTTCGTATCTCAAAAGTACTTCTTTTTCCCAAATTAACTTTTTAATGATTTTGAAGCACCTATCGCATCAGTTGGACATTGCTAAGGACAAAACAAATTGCCTACGTTTACTCGTAGCCTTAGTGCAATTGTCATTTGAAGGTGCATCAAAGGTCGAGAAAAATAAGATCTCACTCTTGTCAGCCTCCTCTTCTTCTTCCGCATATAAATATCTCTTGCAAAAGGGATGGCAATCTTGACAAAAGTATACTTAAATGGTGGTCGAGAGCGACTTTTGGCGCTTGTTTGTTGTTATCTCATTGTTTGCCCGCTTTTTTTACAGTTGAAGCTACTAAATGTTATTATGCGTCTGTGCGACCGTCTGTTGACTTTCTTGAGAAACACTAGTATACTAAGAAGTTTTATTGAACTCAAAAATCGCTGACATTCCTCGTTTAGCAATATAAATTATTCCAGCGCATTGAGTGTTGCTTTTCAATTTCTTTTTGTTTTTTTTTTTTTCTTTTTTGATGAGAAATTCAATCAATTGCCTAAACAAAAATAAAAAAAACTTAACGACAAATGTCTTGAAGGAAATAAAGTATACAAATAAATTCCAAACAAATAATTTCCAGAAGAAACGAAAAAAAAATCCCCAAAGAATTCAATTCTTCTTCTTCTTCTTGTTAATTTTTTTTCTCGTTTTTAACAATTCAAAGGTTAATTGTAGAAACTCTTTATAGGAAAACCAAATAAAACGACAAATGTGCAGATAACAACGTTGACAAGTCTTAGCCGCCATTACGTGAAGAGGCCATTAAAGCATTTTGTTTGGCGGCTGTCAATTGGTTTAAATTGGTCAACAAACTGAACGAAAGGAAAGAAACAAACAAAAAAAAAACAACCGACGACTTAAACGACATGAAAACGTCTTTGCAAAATAATAGAGATGGGACCGGGAAAAAACGAAAAACTCGCACACATATCATGCGGCCAACAACAAAAAGCCATTTAAATAAAAAAGAAAAAGCAGACAAAAAAATAAAGCTGAAATGAAGAAAAACCATACAAACTCACATATACCGAAACATACAATAAGACAAACTAACAAACAAAATATCGCAGCGCAAGCACAACTTTTAAAGGTATTCACGCCAAAACTATGTAAAGAGTTTACGATGGAGGAAAGACCGCTAAAAAAAAAAAAACCAGCAGACATTGTTGCTTCACATATATATACGCGGACATAACACGTATGAATGCATGGACTCTGTTGTAGGCATGTGTGTGTGTGTGTGTGTGTGTGTGTGTTGGTATGTTTAAGCGTAGTTATGCTTTGCAGCGCAAAACACATCATTAAGTATAAAATTCTTAAAATGGAATTTTAAATCATTAAAAGCTTCGCGCAAACAGCGCACAACAACAGTAACCAGCCACCAAAACCATCACCATCACCATCACCAGCACCACCACCACCACCACCACCATCACCAATACGCTATACTATCTAAAATAAGCAAACGAACGAAAGAAAATAAAATGTGAGTAAAAGTAACGACAACAATCTGCTGTAGCTCTCAGCAGTAGCCATAAAAGAAAACGTATTTCCAATGCGTTTGCTTTATTTGGTATGTAAGCATCCTTAACAACAAGATTGGCAACAACAACAACAATAACAACAACGACAGCAATCGCAATAATAAAAAAATGAAAAAGGTGCAATAAAAATGCATTAACTTAACGAACCAACAACAACATCAGATTTAAACTATAAGAAAACTAAAAAGGCAAAAACAAATCTATAATCATTTTAGGCCAAAACTTATATATTCACCGCCTGCGAAGTAACTCATACGAAATTTAAAAAAAAAAAAAAAAAAAAATATAAATATATATATATATATATAGAAAAAAATGGGTGTGCCAAGGGACAATTGTCGTTTTAATAAACTTATGGGCAACTAATCATATAAGTAAAATGCGAGAAAAACAAGAAGAAGACAGAAGGGAAGTTTGGGAGAAGGGGAGACAGGGAGAAAGGGGAAAAGAGCATATGTAAAAGGATCCTAATGTTTAATTGTCACCACTCTTGCTAATAGTTGTGATAACTGCTTAACTAAAGTAGTTTGACATCAGTTTCCGCTTTGTTGAGTCGCAAGCGAAAGCAATAACATATTAAATGAGGGAAACAGCGCCTTAACAAAAGCCTTGTCTTACCTGGTCGTAGTCCAACGAACTTCTAGTCAAAATGGGTCCTATATGTTTAACGGCCTAACATACGGAATTTGTGAAAGCATCTGCTCGACCGCTGTGCAGGGGCACCTAAGCTGGTGCTTAAATGGTTTAGCGGTTTAAAATCCCGCACATTAGGTTTTTGAGCTGGCCACCTGACGCCAAAGGAAAACCCACTTATTAAGTAATTATTCAAAACAATATGATATCTGCCTCTTTTTAAGAGTCACACTGATGACGTATTTAGTCGAACTAAGTAGGGGCATGCGGTTTGTTGTTTTGGCCACGAAAGTTCCCAAGAGTTCTGATCAGTGTTAATACTCAAATATGGTACTTTGACAATTAAAAGCTCATAGTTGATTAAGGAGTTTATTATTATTAATGTATGTTTGGGTAAATAATTTACGATCTGTCGCTTGGATTCCGTGTCACAAATAATCCGTTAAATCATGCTATCCGTACTTAAAAGAGATGACCAGAACCAAGAACAAGAAATCAACTTGAGAAAAACTTACGTACATTTCGCGTGGTAAGCAAAGACAACAACAGAAAGAGCAACAACATCAATAAAGACAACAATAAGGAGACACAATATAGAAAACCTTAACTTGATTGCATTGCTGCTGGTGCTGGTGCTGCTGATGCTGCTGCTAGTGCTGTTGCTGCTGCTAGTGCTGTTGCACAAACAGACACATTAGCAACAAACTTAGGCGGCGTTGTTAGCCTTAAACGTTGCACAATCAAAACAACTTTACACCAGAATCTCAATTTACTTAAACGAAAAAGTAAACAACGATTTCTATACTGAGACTCAAAGTTGTTTTGCAATGTTTCCTTAAAAGTGTGCTTCTTCTCTTATCTTTTTTTTTCTTCTTCTTCTTTTTCATCTTTTTGTTGTTGTCTAGTTTTAAGTGTACACATACGCATGTATAAATAAATACAGCGTGTTGCACGTTGCATGAAATGCATTTTAAAGCTACATTTGTTGTTGCTTTTCATTTCTTCTTCGTTTTCTTTTTTTTTTTCTAAATTTCTTTCTCTTCATTTTATATATATATATATATATTTTGTTCCTCTTCTCTTACTTCATCTTTGCCAGGGTTTAGGTGGTTGTTGAAAATAGTTTTTTCTTCTTCTTGTTTTTTATAGGAATATCGTTTTCGGTCCGCATTGCCATTAGTTTAACTCCTTGAATTTCCTATCATCACTGCCTTGGAAGGTATTACTGTTGCTGTAGCTTTTGCAAAAACGCTTTTGTGTTGTGCATAAACTCTGCATATGGCGAGAAAAGTGGTTCCGTTTCGTTTATTATTGTTATTTTTTTTTTATTTTTTTTTTTTTTTTTTTTTTTTTATACAAATAAATAGAAAAATGCTATAAAAACAAGGCAAACAGCATAGAGAGAAAAGAATGCGTGTAATATAATATACTACATAAGCACGCATACCCTCACACTTGAGTGTACGAAAGTGGAATCAAAAAAAAAAAAAAAAAGTGCTTATTAAATGCGGGCTAGCATTTATTTGGATGTTTGTTTGCAAAAGATAGGAATAGAAAGTGTACAGTTTAGGATATCTTAAAATCTAAACACTAAACTATGGTATGCACCTGTACCTGTACTCCGCAAATGCACTTCAAAGATGGTACTCCTTTAAGACTATAAAGCATTTTCACTAAACACCTGCTATTAGCTGTGCCCAGAAATTTGTACTTTATTCGAATTCGAAGTTTGATGACTTCGTGTAGACTTCGCAGCGCAAAGAAACTTTCCGCAAGGACACTGCCAGACAATATTAATCCAGTGGCTCAGTTAGCGATATTTTAACGAGCCTAACGTTGAGGTATAGATAGCTTATGAGAGTCTGCATTGATGCAAGCTATTAATTTATCCTAAGCGAATGTTCTATACAATATTAGCTTAGGATTAGTTACTAAATATTTTTATAATTAATTTTTTTATTTTTTTTTTTTATATTATAATCACAGAAAAAAAGTAGCGGCGCCCGAAATGAATAGCGAATGTTTTTTAAAACATAAACTTTGTCCTAAAGTCTAGGTCTAATGCAAGCTTGCAATAATGTGTCCGTCCGTCCGTCTTCCCATGGTGTATATCTTGACATATACGTCCTATTGTACTCTTATTATTTTTTTTTTTTTAATTATTATTATCACTAATCAATCAGGGGATCCTAGGGGATGTGACTGTTACTTACAAAGCAATGACTAAGCAGTGAAAGCATTATTTTATATTGCATTTCTAAAAATTTTCGAATATATTAACGACAATAACTTGCACTTTAGGTATTAATTTAATATTAATTTAATATTTTTTTTTATCAGAATTTCCTAATATTTCCGTTCAAGAGTGTTTGCCACTGGTATGCCTGTAAGAAGGAAAATTTTCAGCATATTTTACATATGCGCCAGAGATGACAAGTGTCTGAAAGTCGTCGTCTTAAAATAAATACTCTTCTTCTTACTTTTTCTTAGTTGTTGTTTTTAATATGTATACTGAAACAGATATAACTTATATTTAATGACTTTAAAAACGCATTCAAAAAAATATATATTTCAGCAGTTTTGTGATGCGGACATAAAGACAATATATGTAATATTTCATACGCTTTGCAAAAACAAAAAAAAAAAAAAATGTAAAAAAAAATATAAATAAATAAATAAATAAAAATATGTACGAATATATAAGCGATTTGCTTAATGTATGAAAGAAGAAGAGGAAGAGCAAAAAAACAAAAAACGCAAGAAAAACGAACCTAGTTCCAAACACATTTATTGTATTACTGTAGATAAAAAATGGTTTGTTGAAATATTTATGATTGCAACATCTTGCAACACATGTCAACTTAGTTCGTATGAGAAAGAAAGGAAACACAACAAAAGCAATGTTTATTATACTGGGATGTCTCGGTGTATATACGATGTATATGCATATAAGTATGTCCGCATATATACGCCTTTATGCGATTGCGTCAAGTGATGGTAGCCAAGAAAGTTAACTAAACTACAGTTTAAGATATCAAAGGAAAGGAAAATAGTTTCGAAATTTCTTAAAAATCTCATAAATTCAAAGGGTAAGAGTGCAATATAGACTGTCCTGTGAAATATGGGTCTCTTTAGAAAAATGCAAAAAATATTATAAAATTTTGGGAGCAAAAAAACTCTATATATATAAATACATATATATGTGTGTGTTTTTTTGAATAAAATGAGACTTAGAATTTTTTTTATTTTTTTTTTATTTTTTTGTTGTTCATTTTATTTATTTTCTAATTTAAATTTTGATATGCTATCAATACTATCCCGGTCGCCATTAGCGTATACAGTCGTGGGTTGCTATTGGAAATGCTGTTGTTGTTGTTGTTGTTGTTGTTATTGTTATTGTCATTGTTGTTGCTGTTGCTGGTGTTGCTGTTTGCTGTTACTATTGCCCCTGATGAATAAGACCCGATTTCGCGATTCATAAAAAATGCAAAAATTATTCGTTTTTCTGGTGGAAGAGAAAAAAAAAAAAAGCAAAAAAGCAAGAAAAAAAAAAGAAAAACACAACACATGCTGTTCCGAAACTGCTCTACCAGCGATTTGCATACATTGTGTTGTACTCACGGATTGCATTGCATTGCATGCATGCATGCAACAATTTCTTGTACTTTTTGTTAGCTCTTGAATATCTGATTTTGTATTCGTTAGACGGTGGTTGCTGATGCTTACATTTATACCCACATATGTCTATATGTCTGCGCTTATAAATTTTAGTTTGCATCGAATGAGGGACGATTTTATTTCTGTCGCTGTTCCTTTTTTATTTATTTTTATATATACAAATATATATATATATATATATATATATATATATATATATACTTCATAAGCCGCAAACTTTTTTAAAATTTCCATTGATTTCTTAGAATTGATTTTATGGAAATGACAAATTTTTGTTACTGGTTCAAGTCCTGACAATAAAGAACACGAAAAAATTTCAAAACCTTGAATTTTTCTTCTGTGCTTTATTACCCAAAAGGAGCGAACCTGTTTTTTTAAACCAAACCAGACGATCACATAAATCCTGATCAAAGAAATCAGAAAGAATAAAACAAAAAAAAAAACAAAAAAACTGGTTTGCTTTTTATTTTGTTTACTCCGGGTATAGTATAGAGGTTTCATTATTTTAAATATATGTACATGTATTAAGTCCGTTGCTGCATTACCGGTTGTTGTTTTTGTTTTTTTCGCTTACTTTGTTTACCCAGCCAGCAAGAGGCAAAATAAGAATAAGAAAAAGAAGAAGATCCTTGTTTGAGATATGAACATACAATGAAAATACATTTCTTTCTTACTTACAAAAGTTGGCCGGACTCTTTGCATATATATGTGTATATATATACATATATATATATACATAAAATAGCTTATGGTTTAACGGCAAACAATCGTGAAATAATCTGTCTCTATATCTTGTGCTGTGTGCTTTTAACTGAAATGTTGTGTATTTAAGAGCGTTTTTTAGGCCAATATTTTATTGGACTGTGGAGATATTTTATAGAGTGTTTAAGGAAATATTGCAAACACAAATTTATTTAGTTTTTAGTTTTTCAATTTTGTTCTCTTCAAAAAAAAAAAAAATAAATAAATAAATGACGTTTTTAAAAATTATCTTTTTTTTTTTATTTTTTTCTTTCTTCTCCTCCTCCTTCTTCTTCTTTGCTTGAATTCTGGAAAAATTTCGCAACATTTCATACGCTTTAAATAGAGCAAAGCATGCGCGCACCATATTGCCTTTGTTGCCAAGATGTGGGTGTAAAACTTTAACCAGCAAACAAAGTATATCAACAGAAAAGGAAAATAAAAATAAATATGTAAACATACACATAAACGCGGGCATTGCAAAAAGTTGTGTAGCTTATAGAAAATCAGTCAATAAGGCGTCTTTTGTACAGATACTAGACTAAATTGCTATAGGGGAGGCTCTAAAAAACCCATAACCAACACCAGCAAATAACATCTTTGCTTGCAACAACAACAACAATAACAATAACAACAACAACAACATTCATTGTTCACTATTGTGTGTTAATGCACGCTGTGTGCGGAGGAGTTTTGATAGAAAAAACAACATTACCCTGGTTGTATGCAAGTTTTCACTGCCGCTGCTGCTGCTGCTGCTGCTGCTGCTGCAGTTAGCAATTGTTGCTAGCTTAGTTTATGTTGTGAGATTATCATGCTATACGTCTTTTGTTTTTGTTTCTATATTTTTTTTTTTTATTTCATTTTTCATTTATTTATTTTTTCTTTTTTTTTCGCTTTTCGTGTTTATTTTATTTTGCGAGTTTTAAGTAAGCGAATCTTAAAGCCTTCAGCTAACAAAAGATAGATTAGATACCGTTCATTATTAGACTAACTGAATAAGCGTAACTAAATAAAAAAATTATCCATAAAAACGTTACTGCCGCTACCTATTATTGGGCCTCTCACCTATACAAATAACCTGATAATATTGCGATGTGAATTCAAATATGAAATATAATGAAATACATGAAATGGAAATCTTTTGCAAACGCTTAAGTGAAATAAACTATTTATGATTAACAGGTTGAAATTAATTTAACCTATCACAAATCTTCAAAGTATTAGTTATGAATGGACAAGAGGCTGTGAAGGAAATTGCAGACGAAACAATCAAGTGTGTCAGCAAAATCACGCCTATTTCTGTAGAAGTGCAACACTTATTATTTTTTCTACCATCTATAGCAAGCTTTTTCCTTCTAATATCAAAGATTGTCCCGCATTCATGTTAGTATTCGGCAAAGGGCTCATTATACTCCACTGGACTTATGGTACAAGAATATATATAAAGTTGGTGTAGATGTGCGCAACACATGATGAATATTGTGATGAAATATGAAAATCCTTCGGATCGGACAAACTTTTCGTCCAATTCCCTTACTTTGAAAAGTTGTTATATGAACAAGTATCGAGCGTAATGTAATGCGAGTAATGTGTTGCAGCCCACTTTAGTCTTTCTACTTGCTTTACATTAATTTTATCTCAATAAAGTATCAATGGCTGGAACTGGAGAAGAAGATAGACATTAATAACAATCAATTTACTTAGTGAGAATGTGCATACCATAGAAAGCAAAAAAGTGGATGCAATATATCGCGCGTCAGACGGAGAGGAAAGTTTAGAGGAAAAGATGTATATATAAATTTTTTAGCCTTTAGTCGTAATACCGGCATCACGATAAATTATACCACTGCCAAAAATGTTCCTCTGCTCACTACTTCATTTCTATGGTTGTATTATCCTACTCGTTACTACTCCTATAAGTCTTTTGTGCACTTCTTACTACGTCAATAAAATATTGAATTGAATGCTTCATCATACGTTGATTCCACGTATAATTCTTAGCAAAAATATGGAAATCAGTTTGCACTAATTAGGCCAACTAAGTATCATTCAATAAACAAACGCTTTGGAACATGGTTCGACAACTTTATATAAAGCACAGCAGGGGTTATTGCTTACGTTTTTTAAAATTTGAATTTTTTCAGTTAACCAATTTATGCCTTCATCTACATTTGCAATAAGCGTAGTAAATAAATGGTTTTGTTGTTTCAGATGAAATGCTTCAAGTGGAAGATGATATGGACTTATTGAGCTGATAAAACCAAAGTTACGCTACTCTATGTCTACTCAACAGAGCAATGAATAAAGGTAAGTACATTTTTATTTGTAATAAATTGATTCCATATATTGGCTGATAATTGCTGTTGTTACACAGTCACACCTGTAGCACTCTTCACCTACTACTACAGCTACCTTAAAAAAAACTAAAAAATATTTTAATTTCATATCTTTATCAAAGAGAGTTTCTGGAATGCTAGCAACAATCCGAGCCTGCCAGACAGTTAATGCTCTGGTCAGCAATTTCATGTAATAAGTAAAGAAAGCATTTTCTGTTCTTGTATTTCTTTCTAAAATTCGTCTTTACCCACTCTACCAACGTAGCCTCGATCAAGAGTGATGCGATGAACTGAAGGCTTCTTTAACATTTCAATAAAGTTTTTATTGAACGATTCGTGAAGACTCTCAAACTGCGCTTCAGCTTTCGCAATAGCTTCACTGTTTTCCCCATAGCATCATTTGAAGATTTGCAAACAGATAATAAAAGCGGGGCTATAGATCTGACGAATTCGGCAAGAGAAGCACAAGTTAGAACTTCAGTTTAAAGCATTTTGTTATTGCAGCCATCAACTTTTGAACCGCTGTCTCGTTTTGCTTGGTTTCTTCTTTAATCGCATCAAAAGTACAATAAAATTTTCGTGCGATTCGTAGTTCCTTTGCTCCGACGGCCATCTTTTCGATCGCTTTGCGCGACTGTAAGCAGTGCCCTTTTGCTCAACTGGGCTTTAATTCGATTTAAAGCAAAAGTAGTGATGTATCAATGTTGCGTCCTTTGCCACACACAATATGAAAAAATCTCTTCAATCGCTAACATGTTGGAGTTTATGTTCCTCTGCGAGTAACAACGATACTCATTTGGGAAACAAATTTCTCCTGCCTTTTGATGTCTTTGGGAGGTCAGTTTTCTGTTGTATGCATCTTTTGTGAATATTCACTGTATTCAGCATCGTCACCGTCCGAACGGCTTTGTCTGACATCAGCAAACCAACGACAGGTTAATGTTTTTCCTGGCGTAAAACCGACAATGAACAGTGAAAAGTAGTGAAATTCTGTTCCTTCCATTTCCTCCCAAATGTTTCCTCACCCTACGACAGTGAGTGCAGTAATTAATAAACTTTCAGATAATATTCAAATTTATTAGAATATGCAACACATTAGATAAAAAGCCCTCTATTCTAACTCCTAATTGACGTCGTTGTTAATTATTTAACCAATTCTCGCTCGTGATTGACTAATGAGTAGTTTTCAAGGTAGTTGATAAGAAGAAAGCTTCACTTCTTTTCCTGACCAGCGTTAAACATCGTCAAGCTTTCTTTCTGGATCCAACAAGCCTTGACAGGAAATTTTGCAATTTTGGTAACACTTTTTACTCACTTAAAGAAAACGGCTAAAAGAGGAACGGGTCACTAAAAGAATGTACATCAAGTGCAAACATTAAAATATTAGTTTTGTAATATAATGAAGAAAAACTAACAGAATTACGTGTAAACATTATATATGAAAATACATACAAATTTTACTATTTTCTACGCTTCCCTTTTTGTTCTACATATACATATAAATAGATAGACATTTTTTATTTGTACAATGCAGCTTAAATGAAATAAATTTTCCAATGTCTAGAAGGATGTGCAGTTTTTCAAAAATACAACGAAATATAATAAAATAAAATAAAGAGATTGCAAGAGAGATGGAGAGAGAGACAGTGAGGAAGAGAGAAAAGTCGTAAGAACAAATAAAGTTTTTACTCGTTTTTTTTTTTTTTTGCTGCTTATATTTGCCATTGTTGCTGTTGTTTGTAGTGTATTCTTCTTGTATATATTGCGTTATATTTTTCTTGTTAATGAAAATTCAAATTAAGCTAAAAAGTGTAACATCAAGTGAAACAAAAACAAATTTCTTATAAATACCGAAACACACCATAATACAGCTTGAACAATAACGAGCAACAATAGACGAGACCGTATTATTTATATAAGAAAGATTGTATTTTGTATTTTATTTAGAAAGATATCAAAGCACAAACACACAAACACACAAACACACACACACACAAACACACACACACACACACACACACACACACACACATACTTTCATTGCAAACGCTGTTGTTGCATACGTACGTAGTTAGAAGAAAGGCTTAATAGCAACTAATGTACGTATATACGTATGTACGTGTATATACATTAGATTTCCTTGCAAAGTCTTTTGAATATTGATATGCTGTCGTTTTGTGTGCCTATGTGTAAGTGTTTATTTTTTCCTTACTTTTATCTTTTGTCTACGCTAACAACTTGTATATTGCCTTGTTTCAAAGTTTTTCTTTTATGTATGTGGTAACAAATTTCATGCATATATAAATATGCATATATATATATATATATATATATATATATACTATATACATATATCTTGCGGCTTTCCCTAACACGTACACTGTCTATACTTTTAAATCTCTTAAGATATGTAATTAAATAGAAAATTGTATGAATTTTTTGGCATCAAGTTTTATGCATGCAATACACAATACAAATGCGCATATAGTGAAAGTATCCTAGAACAGACACAGACACTGACACAGACACGCCTATCAATCCAGCATATTTATTCATTTCATTTAACGCCTTGTATTACTTGGGGTTAATTGTGAATGTTTGATCATTAAATGACAAGAATTTGAAAAAACAAAAAAAGGAGAAAATTAAGGAGTGAGTGTCCTTTTGTGGTAAAAATTTCAAGCGATTGCTCTTCTAAAACATCTTCACTGTATGTGTAAAAAAGCTTTATGGTATTAAACTACATGTGTTGTGGATTTTCCTTTTGCTTTTCTTTCTTGTTGAATCGCTTTTTAAACCAAATGTTCATGTTGAAGCTTAAGAACATTCAAACATGACATGGTTTGTGGCCGAACTCTTATATGTATATGTATATATAAACAGATTGTAATAAACTTCATCAAAAGGATTAATATTAGTTCCAAGACGCATTTAAAAATTAGAAATTCCAAAGCATTGGTTGATATGTTGTCTTTCAGACAGGCATCGTGGTTTTAATGTCCAGTTTGGTCAGATGCTAAGAAACACTTTAGTTTACCGATCTCTGTAAAATAGCATAAATAGTTTAGATTATGTATAAATCGAATGTTGATAGAACTACGGATGAAAGTGCGAGTGATTTTATTTATTAGTAACGAGATATACAGATATACAGAACTACTAATTAAATTTTCCATTATCATTATTATAATCATTAATTTAGCCAGAGAAATAAACTTCAAGACTGAAAGACTTAGGAGCACTAGCATCTATCTAGCAGCTATCGGCTTTTATTGAACACACTACTGTACTCGATATTTGTACCCACTGAGTTGTCAGTGGAGATCCTTTGCCTACTCAGTCACTCAGGTGAATTTAAATCTCTTAACTAATTTAATTTTACTTTTTACGTGAATATGTCGAAATGGTACTTGCACTCTCCATCCATATCACCTTGCGGAGAATAAGTAGATGATTTGGTTCCTCTACAATGATGGAAATAACACTTTTCATAAGGACTAAGTGTTCAGTGACGCATGCATGCCACTCTGAAGAGAATCCAAACTAACAAACATACCGGGAAACTTACAAAATATCACTATGACTGTTAGTAAGGAAGTGGAAATATGAAAGGGAAACCTTTTCGACAATTGACATAAATGAAGAAAATTAGTTTGTAAAACAAAAACTGAAAATCTTCAGAATAGACTTTTAAGGGCGACGTTCATTGAATTTTTCCTTGGCGATGGCCGTTTTCGACGTGGTCAACACAGGTTCGATCCTGACAACTCACCAGTACGTCCGATCTGTGGAAGGAAGGCTCACAATAAATGGCTTCGTGACCAAGATGCTTCACGACTTAAGGCAAGAGATAGCCGGTAGCGAAAAGGGGAAGCGGAAGCCAATAGGGTATATCGCCAAGGTCCTACCTACAAGAAGCGTCTTAATCACTGTTAGTCTCCACGAAGTATTGCGTGGCGATGGTCCCACGGAGAAGAGTGGTAGATAAAATGTGTGTGTACGCTTTAGTACATATGCGTCATGCATGACAAATGGTGCAGACTGCTAGTACGGGCCAGTAGTGTCTTTTGAAGGTTTACATCTCCACCTTGCGTAGCGAAAGAAAAACCAACACACCCGCACACAAACTCATTTTGAAGACTGCGTTTTATAGAACTCATCCTTCAGTTATTCTTACTTACTTACTTACTTGGTAAGAACGGCCGGTTACGCCAGATAGAACTTATTCGTTCTATTTCTTTGTTTTAATAGACGCAGAGAAACTTCAACAAGCAAGACAAACGATGAAAAAGTAGTTTTGCTTTTTGGTGTTCAGGGCTAAGATATTCTCAAAATATTTTTATATTGACACATCGACAACATTGAAAAAGTCTAGTGAAGATAAAGCGCTTCTATGACAAATGTAGTTTCTTAACATCTACTGGCCATTATACATTCCCCTCAGCCAACTTATTTAATTATATTTACTTATTGAACTAAATTGAACTCACTTAAGTAATATCTCAATACCATCAAGCATATGATGAAAATGAAGTTTGACTTCATGAACTGCTTTGCGTGTAATAGACCGTGAACAAGACAAATAAATCCTTGCAATTGAAGCAATGTTGTTTTTCCTTTTCAAATATTTGCACGTATGCGTGTATGTGTAACGGACGCACACATAACAGAAATCCTTTTTATTGCGCATATACATTTCGTTTTTCATATTTATATGAACGCTTTTATATTAATGTCAACTTGATGGTAATTTCAACTAAAAAGCTGCGATACATCAAATGTTTGCAGCACACATTAATGCAAATGCATATATATATATATATATATATATATATACTATATATACTATATATATAGGCGTGTGTATGCTTTCAGCAATGACATCGGATGTCTTTGGTATATAGAACTTTTTTCTGTCTTCTTTTTTTTTTTAAATGAGTACATGAAGTAGCCGTTGGCTTAGAGTCGTCCTTACTATGTATGCATGGGTAAGCATGTGAAAATTTTCTTTGCCTCTGTGTATTATGCATATAAACATTTGTACGTAGATATACATACGAATATATATATATATATATATTTTGTATATGTTTATATACAAAATTTATGTGTGGTAAGAGTTGATGAATTTATATATTGTCGCGCCAAGAAGGTTTTCTAATAAATTTTATATTCATTTTATTTGCTTAGACGTTATACTTAGTCTGCAATGACAGACGTTAGTTCATTTAATATGTAAACAGAACATTTAAAATGGAAATGAATTCGCAAGCGTGAATTCTTTCAGCCAAGTAAAGAAGAGCGGGGGGAAAAAAAATCCGTAACGCCTTAAAGTAGACTTTAAATTTATTGCATTTAAGTGGCCTAAGTGTAGACATAAATATCATTTGTAATGCTTTAGAATCATTAAGAAATTTTACTATCAGAAATTCTAATATTCGCCTTAGTTAGTAACTGAAGGTCATGAAGTTTATGCGATCAAATATTTGTCAACTTTATTAGACACCAATAGACCATTGTTTATGAACTTTTAAGGCATACTTCTCACATTGCTTTACACATTAATACTTTGCCTCCTGTGTATATGGATAACATGTTTCTTGGAGGCAGAATTTTCCTCCAAAAGAGGAAAGGAAGTATCCTCGTCTGTCGTCCGTTAACATTTTTAACCTTTTGCTTGCATGGATGGTAGCGATGGGTAAAGAAAATGAGAGTTTGTTTGAGATATGCTGTGTACTATATGTATGTATGCATGCACTTGTATGAGCGCAAAGCCAATTGTGAAAATTTGTAATGAATGAATGTTATAAACAACAGCGGACATAATTATCGAGTTATCGCGTTTAAGTGTTGTACATACCCGGCACAACAAGACAGTATTAAAACAATAATTTACTAGTGCCCCGTGCTTGGTTGCCTAAACCTATGTTTTGTTCATCGTTTTCCTCTTTTTTGTTGTTGTTGTTGTTGTTGTTTTCATTTTTTCTTCTTTTTTTTTAATGTTTTGCGATAGTTATGTTGTATGACAATCGAAAACCAATCGATGTTTCGGAGAAGTATATTTTCAGGCCCAATACAAAAGCATCTATGGCCCATTCATAGAAAACTATATATGTGTTTGTACGGATATTGTATGATTGTGTTTAACCCGCAACGAATATTCGGCCATAATATTTATGAGGCTATGGATTTTATTGCTGTTGCTGCTGCTGTTGCTTTGGCTCGATTACAGTCTATGCATAGATGTGCATGTATGTATGTATGCATGTATATAAGTATGTGTATATTGAGAGTATCCAAAAATATTCATATGAAATGCTGACCCAATCTGCTATAGTTGTTGTTTTTACTGTCGTATATTGTATTTTATAGTGGAGGCCAAATGACCAAAAGCCCATTTCATATCTTCCGTTGTTTCAAGTGTTTGTCTTCTGTATATATTAAACTTTCATACGTATGTATATGTAAATATATGTATTTGTGTGTGTGTGTGTGTGTGTGAATTTTTTTTTTTTTTTTTTGTTTGCATATTCCTATACAGTGCATGGGTGAGAAGGTTGATTATTAGTATGAGGCAAGAGCAAAAAAAAGATGTATGGCTTGTGCTGTGAGATAAACCAGACGACCAGTATTTGCCGCCAAAGGCTTTGAATTTGTGAGACAGAGTTAATTCACACACAAAAATATACCAACTGCAAGTATGTAAAGGAGGAAGGAAGTTCACGACAAATATGTATGTTTTTGTTACTACATACTCGTATATACTAGGACGCGCCATATGATTTGTATGTACATTTACACGAACATAAGTGTATGATGTTTGTTAGTGTTCCAGTTTTTTCTTTTTTTTTTTTTTTGGTAAAATTTTAAGGGTTTCAGCAGCTTTCCTTTTTTATTTGATCTGTGCTTTTTCCTTCAACAACTATCGTTTCAGTGTGGTGTAATGTGGTGTAGTGTGGTGTGTGTGGCTGTTGTTTGACAGTCAAAAAGCAATAAAATGTTTCAGTTTTGCTTTTTATTCGCTCGCATCGATATTGTAACGCTGCCAATCGTTAAGAGATCTGTGCTCGTTCTCCTCTCCCTCCCCCCCTCCCTCTCTCACTCACTGTCTCTCTCGTTCTCTCCCTTTTCTGTCAATCTTTAGTCGTTTTATTTTTATTTATTTATTTATTTTTTTCTTTTACATTCTTATTGTTGTTGGTGTTGTTGCTATTGTCCGAACGGTTCATTGCAGCAGCATCAGTTAAGCGTTAACGGAAACAACAACAAATGGATTTTGTCCGCATTTCGCATAGTTAAAAAAACAGCATCGCTCTGGATGTGTGCGAACGTATGGGTGCGCAATTCTCTATATGAATATCAGTATTGATGCGACATGTGTAGCATATGTTATGGCTGGGCTTGTGTGCAAAAAAAAAAAATGTGTTGCTTGCCATAAGGTACTTTAGTGTGATATTCCAACAACAGCAACAACAACAATCGAATCATGCGAAAAACATGCACTCATCCCAACGTTTGACTGACATAGTTACTATTGTTTTTTGGTGTTCACTTTCAATTTATTGTCCAACAATAGATTGAAATTTTCGATTACATCGCGTATAACGCGACATAAACTATGTGAATATTGCAAAATCCATATAGGAATGTCTGAACGAATACTAAACTTTTATGAGGGAAGGTCAAAAAATGTAGTTTTCATTGCGGTTTAAGAGTTAATTCTAAGTCTATAGCTATGGAAAGTTATGTTTTCGAAGAGCTTTACAATGTTACTAAATCGTAACAATCACATTTTTTTGCCTCTACGTCTGTCATCGGAAGACTTGTTTTCGATACGAATACCCATAAGTATGCACCAAATAATGCTCCTTGAAAAAAGCAAAGATTTTAAAGCGTTTAAATATTCTCTCGACACCGCAGATAGTTGACCGATAGGCAAAAATTACTTTCTTTCTTCTATAGGATGAGTCCCTAAATGCTCATGTCAGTCACATGTAAAATGTAACCATGCCTGTTATTTGATTCTCATTGAATCGGTCGCAGAGATGGCCTATATATCTGAGTTTAGGGGCATGAGCGTAGTCATGAAGTTTTACTCCAAGTTTGTATTCTTCACTAAGCAGGGGTTGACATCAGGAGTAATTTTGTCTTTGATGAATTGTCGAACTCCTCCGGTTCATACTTCATCTTTTCAAAAGTCTTCAAATGCATATGAATTCATATCATTGTTGTACATGTATTTAGACGGTCTAAGTAGACTGCGGCAACCTTTCGTGTGCCGTCCATCGCACCCAGGGGAATGCCAAAAAAAGAGGGCGTTTACGGAAATCAAAAATTATATGCATTTGCATTGTGCAAAGAAAAAATAATCTTTAAATTGTAGATATATTAACGGCTCGAGTAGAATCTTTCTACCCCTACTCGGGTGATAAAATTAACGGAGAAATTGTTATTTTAAGCTTTACTTCACCGACCAATAATGGTTATACATACGATTGAAATCCTTTACTTTCAAGTTATGTTGTTTTCCTCACCACATAAGCGACCAGGATGGCTTGATATCAAAATATTGTAGCCTTAGCTCCAAGGAAGGACTTACGCTATTTTTTATCGTTACAAAATCAATTTTTAGGAAAATATTTACCATTTTTCTATCCAGACATTTACCTGAGGGAACGTAACCTGTACTAGGTTTGCCTAGATCCACCCAAAGAGAGGGAGATTTTCAAAAAAATCCTTTAAAAGCTAATAATCTAGTCAGTTTTCTAAAGCATACTTCTAGGTGTTGCGTAGAGAAGGACAAAACCAATATACTCTCAGTTGCGCTAAACAAAGCTTTTTTGTTGTTAAAACAAAGCAAAGTAAAAACAAAAAAAGAAGAAGAAGAGAAGAATCAAAACATGCGACAACCTTATCGAATGCAGTTTACTTTCTTCTTCTTTCTTTCTTTCTTTTTAGCTGCTATCTCGTATCGTCAATTTTTCATATTTCCTCTTAACCCATTATATCACCATCATTAATGCGCCAGAACACACACACACACACACACACATTGTCGTTCAACTTGCATGCAGCATGCATTCATGCAATGAATGATACTCTTTGTTGGAATATTCTTCTTCTTTTTTTTTCATTTCTTTGTGCATGTTGTAACTGTTGTCATTGGGCTATTTTGTTGCACATTTTTCAGTGTATAACGCAATCGTAGAGAAGCATGATTACAATGCAAACAATACCGAAAAATTGTTTATGATATTAAAGCTCATAAAAGCTGAAAAATGTTTTTTAATTGAAGTAGACCTTCGGGAGTTAATAATATTTACTTTTATGGTCATAGGGCAGTGACAGTGATTGTGCATTCGTGTCTGTTTTATATGTGGACAAGTTTGCAGATGTGATTATCGATGTGGTTGTTGTTATTGACTTTATTGTCACTTTTTTAAACACTGAATTTTTCATGTACTAACACGACAAGCGAATAATATACGTTGCGATAAACTGCATTGACTTTTGATTCGTAATTTTTGAAATAATTGCTGTCTGTTATAACGGACCCCCTATTCAATCTATCATCTTATGTAGGTGATGTGTACTTTTTAATACGTTCAGGGCTTTTGGTGACAACGATCGTTTTTTTTTTTTTTTTTTGCCTTATCAGACAGATATAGATAAAATTACATCAGAATTATTCCTCTTAATATACTAGCAGTCGCGTTGAGGGACGGGGAAGTTGCAAGAAATGTATTCGTGATTAAATCGCACAGACGGAGACGGAAGCCCTCTCTTTAACCATGAAGAGCCTTTTACCAGTTACGCGAAAGGTGTTCCGTGATGGTTTACTTATAAGGTCACCAAATGATGATGTGTTCCACACGAAAAACAATGAAACATCAGCATCAGGTTACATATTTTCTTCTATGACTTTTAAGTTCTGTGAAAGTTGTACGTGTTAATCTCTGGCCATTTTTTTAGATAATGGGAACGTTTCAGATACATAATCCCAGTTGCATTCTACACGCTTAGCATTACAACGGCAATAAAATTTGTAGGCGGCCTTGTGCTTCGACTCTGTGCGACATGGCTATTAATGTACCTTCCAGTTATAAATGAATGCCAGTTTTCATAAAAGTACACAAATGTAATGCAAAACATCCTCAGTTCCTTTTGGATTCGAAAAATTACATAGTCTCGAAAGTCCTCACGCAAACTAAGAATTCTTACACGAGTGCCATAGTAGTGAAACGTAGCATTCAAAAAAAATCTATTCATTTATATACCTAGAGAAATACATAAATTATTTTAGAAAAATTGATATATGTGTGATTGGCAAGTATTTGAATAAAAAGATGACATGCTTTTATTAGTAGAAAATATTTAAATTAACATATCGAAAATATCCTAGACGTTTCTCTACAGTATCTTACTGGAAACGTATTGTAAACCATTCAGATGAAAAAAAAAATTTTAATTGCTTGAGTTGAAAAATCAATATTTTTCATCATTGCCCAGGGCCTAAGTTGTTTTCTTATGTCATTCTTGTCTTTTTAATGGATCATTTTGTAATGTTTCTTAAGAATACATTTCCGTTTTAATGCTCAAATATACGCCCAATTACCCCGCCAAATATTATGATTCTATCTATTGCGTTTTCCTTGCATGGAAAATGATTACCAAAAAATTCCTAGTAGCAGTAGAGTTACACCTTAACGGAAATCTTATGTACCTATAACTTCGAGTAAATACGTGAACATAGTAAAGCTTGTGATTAATTTCGGGCGTATCGTATCCTCTGCAAAACTGGATGGAATTCATAAATTGCCCCAGAACAGCCATAGCTTGCAATTTATTAGATGGTTTGTTTTTTTTTTGTTTTTTCGCTCATAGGAAAATTATATCCACTTCCAACCATGACCTGTACAAAGGAAATACACAAGTAAGAACACTATAGTGGCTAAAATTAAACATTCTTCCTTATACCGACTCATTACAGTAAGGCATTACATAAGAAGTAGTCGAGGAAGTTTCTAACGTTGTTCGCCCTTAGACGAAAACGCGTCAGTGTACTAAATTTCACCAAAATATCCCAAAAATGGCAGCCGATAGGTTGAAGGCAGAAAACAAAACGGACAGACAAGCTTAGATTGAGTCAGAAGGTGAGGAAGTGTTGCTGAACCGATCGGTATAACAATAGGTGGGTGAGTCTCAAGTCCTTCCGATTATTGCATGCATTTGGACAAACCTAATATATCCTTGTACCCCAAGTGGGGTGCGGTATAAAGACTGTGTATGTATCTGGAGCAGCATCGAAATGTAAATAGATATAAGCCTGTTTGTCTGTCAGCCTGTGTATGTAATGTCCGTAGTATGTATTGGAAGTCCTTGCACGGAGTTAAAACTGAGCCAAATCAGCCAAAGGACACGACCGCGGCAGAGCATATCTTGCGACGATGTTTGTTTTCAAAAATAAAAATGTTTGTGTTCTGGCTTGTTAGCTTGCAGTCCTGCACCACCTGTTCAAGAACGGAAAAATTCAACCACGCCCGCGCAATATTATAGAATATGAAAATTTAGTTCTCCTCTTTATTTAGCTTGGTTTTAGGATGAGGATGAAGGGCAAGAGCGTAAAAGGTTCTGTCGCGGCCGAATGTAATTTTCTTACTTGTTAATAGATAGGAAAACAAATTTAAAAGCGTTTTTGACGTATGAAGTATTAAAAATTTCTTTCAAATTATTCTCCGTTGATTCTAATCGTTTGCATGCACAAAAAATTTATTTATTTGTTCACATATTTCATCTATCAGAGATAGATTTTAAATATTCTTCTTATTTATATATATATATATGCATATATATATATATATGTAAATATTCTTCTATTTACGTGCGTACATAACTTACATGTCGGTTTAATAAAAAAGAAAAAACGCTTGCATTTTCATCTTAAGCCTGAGTAAATGCCGTCGCAGCAGACACAACTTTACCGTACATAACTTTAATATAAAATGTGTATGTAAGTATTTATATGATTGTGCAAGAATGTATGTGCTTGCGTGCGTGTATATGTATATGCTTGTTATACGTATAAAAACGCTGGGAAAACTTTTATAAATTATCCTTGAGAGAGATCCTTATTTATGGCTCATGTGCAATTTTCATTTTATCGCAGTAACAACAGATTCCAAGTAATAGTTGAATCTTGGTGTGGTAGGGAAGATAAGAAATCCAGAGAATGCGGGGGGAGTTTAGTGTATCTTTACCGTCTTCTTCTCTACTATCCTTAGGCACCGATAGGCGATGGGGCGAACAGTACCACCATTCTACTCTAACCGACAGACACATATGAATATGCAAAACTAAGAAAAACAAAAAAAAAAAAAAAAGAACAAAAAAGAATTTAAGCTAAGCTTTTGCATGCAGCAAACACACGTTTTTACTTTTGTTTAAAAACTCTTGAAACAGAATATAAGTCGAGTTGTGAGTGCGTGTGCCGGCATTAGATTACTACTCTTTCAGATTTTGTAAACTTGAAGTTTCGTTTTGCTTCAAGTTGTTGTCATAAACGTTTGTTTCTATATTCCTTTTTCTCCTTCGCACGAAACGAAACAAAGTAAAAAGTATTAACATTTACATGTAATTGTAGAAGTGTAAAAACTTTTTTAACTAATTTTTATTTTCTTTCTCTCGCAAAGATTTTCCTATGCATTTGTTCTTAAGAAACCGTACAATTTTACGCGTAATTTGCTACAGCAGAGCAGTGGAGTCTCTATGAAAGATCTTTAATAAATTTCTTAGCCGATCTCTGGATAAGGATAATCAAACAGCATTAAATCGATTAATCAGGCGAAAGACCGTTGACTGCTATGAAGGGATTCATAAAATTTAATTCTAAAGATCGTTTGAAGACATTACACTAAACATCCAATCAATTTCGTTGATTTCCTTCCGTCCAACTCTGTTTATTTGGCCCTTTTTTCCACTTTCTAACAAAAGCCTAAAAATGAATACAAAACTGAAACTCGCAACAAATGGTAAAAATACGTGTAAGCTTTAAAAGACTAGAAGGCGTTGCCGACATTAAATAGAATGGAATGAAAATGTGGATACGTTCATCCTAACTCCTCATGTCTAATCAGAAGCTTTCAGTTCATCTCATCTTATTAATGCACGTTGCGCACATTAACGCTTTGTGACGGGTCATGAGTATTGGATGCCTTACGCATATAACTGCTAAGCAGATAAAAATTGCTCGCAAATCGCAAGTTGCAAATTCGTTTATGAAATCTTTGGTGCTTTCCTCTGTTTTGATCCACATTACCCCTTCTGCTTAACCCTGGTTTCAACCACCGACTTTTGGTTTCTTTCAACAGGACAATACCAAAGAAATTGCTTCTTTTGTGGATAGCTTCAAAAGGGCGGACGTCATTGCTAGAGGTATGTTGGCCAGCGACAAACACAGCAATGCCCATCTAAAATACCCTAAAATTTATACGCATCCCTCATATAGTTGTCAAAGTAGAACAGAAACAAGAACTGACTCGCTTACTAAATAAGTCCACGAATAGCTCGAAAAATGTTAATACCTTTGAGATAATACTGAAAAAGAAAGGGAGAAAGAGGGAGAGGGGAGGCCCGTAGTCTTATGAAAAATTTCCCTGAAAATATACTAGAAATTATTGAATATTGCAAAATTGATCGCCAGAAGGATATTTTTTTCTGATGGAATCCTGTATTCTTAGATATACATTATTAAAATATTTCCATATCCTAGAAAGGCCTTAACCATCGTTCGTGATGTTTCAAGCTTTTCAAGTCGATCAAAGGTACCGGTCTCCTGTTCTCGCTCTTTCTGTCTGTCTTTCTCTCTCTATCTCCTTCTGATTATATTCTCCTCCCTGGTTACGAGTTGGGTCGGGATTTGCATATATGGCATATTCACCGAGAGGGGACGTTCTATTAGACATTTTGGTCCCCAAGCAACCTAGGTATCGCTTTTACGGCTCTTTATTAAATTAAGAATGAAAGAAAAATGTAACCTAACCGCTCGTCTTATTGCCAATAATTTCTTGCTCGCCCTGAACGCTCTTCTTTCTTATATATCTTTGTTATATTAACAAAGAGGAAAAAAATCTATCTGAAGTTTTACTTTATGAATATGTATAAAATACGCTGCCGAAAAAGCTTTGACAGCGACATCATCATAACAGGGTATATGCAATTTGTATAACATAACAACTTAATATGTATGGTGTAAGTAATTTCATCCGTTTGTTGGAATATTTTGAACACACATGCGTTCAAGTGACTGTGCGCATAAACGAAATTGTTTTGTGCGAGTGAAAAGTTTTATTGGCAAAATCTGTTTATGGCTTTTGCATTTTAATTAGTTAAGTTCGCCATTCATTCTTATACGCGTACACATATTACGTGCGAAATTATTTGTTGACAAAGGTTTAAGTTCATTCTTTCCCAAAATCTTTCAAACATATCGCTTGGTTGCTATATAAGGTGAACAGTGTGTGAGTTTTGAATACGCAGCACTTTAATAAACAATTTTTGTGCTAATCGCACTTAAATCTACAAATAACTTATAATAGTAATAATAATGTGTTAGTGTGTGTGTTAGCTAATAAACGGGTCCCGTGAAATTTAGGCAACCATTAATCAAAACAAGAGACTAAGACCCCGTGATACTTAGACAAACATGGATCAAAACAAATGATCGTCACGCGTACATCGTTACTCTAAAATATCTTAAAGGCGCGAACGTGAAAACTAAATGCGATTTGGCTCCATGCCTCATAGCTTTTTATTCTTATGCATGCAAAAGAGTGCGCATTGAATTTGCATAGAGTTAAACATTTGCATAGTGTTCAAAAGGGCATCAAAAATGACAGTATGTACTTACATACATGTATTTTCAGCTCGGTCCGAATAATACAATCGATTAAGCCATACCTATCTGTCCGTCCATTCCCCCCTTGTTGAAGTCAGAATTATGTCTTGTAAAGCTTGTGGACAACAATACATTTGGCCACAAGGAAAGGAAAAAGAAACAAGAAGAAGAGTTGAAAAGTCAACCAAACTGGCCCACAAATCGCCTAGTAATTAACCAAATAGTCCTTTTAGTTAACTAGCGATTAAAGTCATTATTAATTTAATCGGAGAAACAAATTCGAAGACTAAAGTCTTACTTAAACCGTCGCACCTAAGCTAAGGCGCACTTGAGATTCGAACCCACGACCATTGAGTTGTCAGTCACTCGGGATCCTTTGCCTGTTCGGTCATTCTGGTGCTAAACAAGCGTGTGTGTCTATAGTTGCTTATCATATTACTGGTATATCGAAGACTAGTGCATTCAAGACAAGTAGACATTTTCTATTTTAATAAAATACAGTTTCCAATGGCATGCAATTATATGTATCCGCTTTCTCAAGTTGTCCAATCTTAAAATAGCATTTCATTTTAGGACCTCCAGATATAAAAAAAGGAAAAAAAAATTCTTTAAAAAGTTGCTTTAACTAGATCATCAAATTGATAGTAAATTATATGTATTTTTTTCAAGTGGTATCAACAAGGCTATGTACATACGTTACATAAACATAAGTAAAATGTGTATAATCATCATAGCGAGAGGTAATTTTCGATCGTTTTTAAAACCAACGTAATTTCAATTCTAAAAATTTACTCTTTAATTAACGTCAAGTGCAGTGCAATGCATTGCTAGGCTTACCCAAGAATATCAGTAGTTTTGCTACCGAATATGTACATATGTACATATGTACGTATATATATATATATATATGTGTATGCCTTGTATATGTTTTCATGGTTGATGTTGTTATTATCTTTGTTGTTGTTGTTGTTGTTGTTAAACGTAAATATGATTATTTAACGTTTCGCGGTATTTTTTCCTTTTTGCTTAATAGTTTCGTTTTGTTTTTGTATCACTGCTGTTATTTTTACTTCAAAACGAGCTGCAAATGTGCAATTAAAGAAACAGGTTACACGCTCGTAAATACAATTGTAGATATATATATGTATATATATATATATATATATATATATGTTTTTGAGCTGTGTGCTTGTACATGCATTGTATATATACATATATATAATCATGTATATACATATGTGAACAATTTAAATTGTGACGGATTTCTTTTCGTTTTTGAATTGTGAATGTGTTTTATTTGTTGTTGTTATTATTGCTCGCTTACTTGCTGCTGTTTCTGCTTTTTGCCTCTCAAACATATTCACATGTCAGCATTTTTGTGATTGCCTGATTTATTGTCAACAAATCGTTGACAAATAAATTACGTTTTTGCCGCAAAAACATTTTTATGACCATTGCCACTGAACACATACATACATATATATATATATACATACATACATACGTATATACATACGTACATACATACGTACATATATATATATACATATATACATATAGAGAATGAATGACACATACAATTACATTTTCAATTTTCCCCATCTACACTTGGCCTCTCGAGCAGCCCGTGTCACAATGAAACACACCGTCTTTCTCTCTAGTTCATGCGTGCTTAAATACACACATCTATAAATATATACATATTTGTACGCTTGCAAATGGTTGTGATTTGATGTAAAACATTTAAAACAAAAAGGAATAATTGCGCATTGCAATGCGGTTGGCCGGCCATTTATTTGAATGGTTGTTCTCTTTATAAGGTATTAAAACTTAATACTTGTTTATTTAGGAAAAATTGTATGCTGTTGCAAACATAAAATAATATGACCATGATTGCTTCAGAATCAACACAAATAACCACTACCAAAAAAACAAAAAAAATAATAAAAAAATCTGACATTAATTAAACGAAATTATTGCCAATAATTCACAAATCGAGGCTTTTGTTTAATAAAAGTCAGCGAAACGAAAACAATTAAACCTAACGAAAACATTTTTCGTTTAAAGAAAGAAACTGATTTTTGTGCTCGCCACCCAGTGCATGATCAGCAATGTGTTTGGCAACGCTCTAAAATACATATGCTACAAATTGTCTAAAAAATGGTCGCCTCTTACAGATGTTATTTTCGGATACTTTATTAAGACTAACATATATGTATTTATGTTGCAATGCGTCAGCGAATACTTATTCCATAACATGCTAGGCTAGCCAACACTTCATATTTTGTAAAGCATCGCCAGCTATAAGCATAGATGACACTGAAGATCACACATATGTCCTTATTCAAGGCATTACGATGTAGTGCTTCCACAAGCAACATTGCTCGATAAACTTTTGCATAGGCCGTGCGGTTCTCGATGCGAAAAGGCCGTGATCTTCGTTCGAAAAAGTTATGCGATGCGTTCATTATAAACCCTTTTGCAAACTCATACAACACTATATATAAAAAACTCTACAGTAGTAAAGAAAAATCTTATTTTTATCTTCCGTTCTAGATTCTTCTTCTGCCGGCGCTCTTCCCGACATCCATTACAAAAATGCTTGGCGAAGTCAACAAGCACATTAAAAGTATCCAGACTTTGCTGTGAATTTTGCTGAAGATTGTTACAAAGTAAGTTATTTAAATCCTTTCTAGTTATTCAAAGCGCTTTTCAAAAACTAGTACACTGCGTAGAGCTAGTGGCCCCTTTAATATGTGCTCTTATCAAACACGTACATAGGTCATGCTGGCTATCAATGCTTGTAGCACTCAGTCCAAACAAAAAGAAAACAAAATTTGAATATTTTTTAAGGGGTAATGAGCGCTGTCTGAAGAACTCTCTTCCTGCAAACTTGTTCCTCTTCTCTTACATGGCGATGTCCAGAACGCTTTATTGGCCTCAAAAAGTTCATTTTTTAAATCAGGTCGCTACTCAAGACCTGTGTTATTATTACTTTTTTATATTTATTAAGATCGATCAGTCAGGGCATATAGGACGCTACGCCTCTTTCATAGTAGCTCGCTACAACGACTGCAAATTTCTGAATTATGTTAATACTCTAGAAAAGGTTCCACAAACTATATATGCAAAGAAATTTACTCCGCCGGTGTCGGTCATTACGTCCCTGACATTTTGTTGAAAAACTCTACGCAATTAGAACAAATTAATAATTCAGGAATGTAGAATATAAAGTCTTGAGGACGTATTTTGAGTGGCATCAAAAAAGTCATAAGCTTTTTTTTATGGTTTCGTGACTTAACAATGCCTTTCCATAACAAAATTGACATTTGGGAAGTGTTATTATGATCCCAGAATGCCAAATTCAGCAAACTTGACAAGAAAATGCATTCTTTCCTCTTAAGAGTAGTGATCCATCACAACATAAGGTGCTAGTTGACGTTCACTAAGCATATTTAAATTAAAACAAAAGTAAAAACAATTTATGAGATCAGGGCCCTTATTATATACCCTACACCTCTTCACCGAGTACCATTATTCCTATAATCGCTTTTTAAAATAAGACGTTGTATGAGAACTTGGAATATGTATGAGTAAACGTAAGAAGGAACAGGTACAAGTACTATATTGAACCGCTGCCTATGATTAAATACACTGCACAACTTTGTATGGGAAGTGGTACTCTACATTACTCCACTATTATTGATATAAGCCCTTTTTAAAATAAGATTTTATATGGGACGTGAACGAAAAAGTGAAGAAAAGTCCGATCTAAATCATTTTCAACAGCATTAGACCTTGTGGACGGCAAACTTCATCGTAGGATCCCAAAAATAGCGACCTTTAGGTTGAACGCAAGAATACAGGACGGACGGACGGACAGACAAGCTTAGATTGATTGGAAGTGATTCTGAATCGTCAGGTACACAAAAATAAAGATCTATCTCAAGTCCTTCTGGATGTTGCGAACAATCCTCCTACTATAAGTGGCCCATGATAACAAAAAAAAACAAAGAAACCAGTTACAAAAGCTAACGGGGGTAACGTTTAAAATAGTTTTGTATTAGTTCACCAAATCTCATGAATCCGTTACATGTTTTTGAAAAAAGTGGAGGACTTAATATGGAAATTCGCAACAATCAGTGAACTTTTCACTTGATCAGCTGAAAAAGGAAAGAAAGCAAACTATAAAATCACTTGCTTCTAAATTTAACAATTCACTCAATTATGTAAAGTTTATATATTGCAATACACAAAAGACCAATTAACCATTTAAGAAAAAGGTATCGTGATAAGGAAAAGTCAATATATTCTAAACACCTCAACTTCTGCTCTGGTTTTTCTTTGCATTTATTTTTTTTTTTTTGCGTTTTTTTTTGTAAATTTTATATAATAAAATTTAATTAATGGCCTCCACTAAATGACTAACATGCAATATAGCCAAGAAAGAGAAATGTTTTGAAGTGAATCGAAAGGAGAAAAAACTTTGCTAACTTGACAATGTGGACATTAGACAAACCTTTAAAGCCGTTGTTATCAGATTTTTCACGAATTTTGTCATACTGTTAGAGTTTGTTTTATGTACGTCATTAGATTAAAATCAGTCACATAAAAACTGTAAAAGAGAGAGAAAAAATAACCAACAGACAGAGAAACAGGCCACCACCACCACCACCACCACCACCACCACCACCACCACTACCACTACCACCACCGCCATCACTGAAGCTTTAAATAATAATAAAAGAAAAAAAAAACAGAATTTTTTTTTAAATGGAAAAAACAAACTGCATGTCAAAGACTATTAGATAAAATGTATTTACTTTTGAGACCAAGGCGAACTTCACAAATTTCGTACTGTAGAAAAGCATAGAAAAGTCTTGTTTGCAAATGTGAAACCGTTAGTGAAGCTTAGTAAGCAAAAAAGAAGAAAAAAAAGTTAAACTAAAACAAACTTATTATGCAAACGTTTATAAATGAAATAGACATGAGTTTTTTTTTCTTTTTGTTTTTTTTTTGGTGTGTGCGATGTACATATATACATATGTATAATAATGTATATATATATATACGTATATGTATAGGTTTTTTGTTTTATTTCTCTTTTTGTATTTTTTTTTTTTTTTTGTACCATTTCTGTATTGCATATGTATAGAGGAAATCAAGGAAAGGGTTTTAGAAAAACCATACAAGTAAGGTAAAGCATATATTAAGCGTTTTGTTGTATTTTTTTTTTTTGTCGACCAAGTATAGTCAGCAAAGTATGACTTTAATGTATAACTATAGCAGTCACCTTTGAATGCATACATAAGTAGTAAGTATGGTGCGCGCTTGGTGTGTAAGTATGTATATGCGATTTATACATACCTCGATAGGTGCTTAGTTAGCCTCATTTAGCAAACATTCGTTATGCAATGCCAACATTTGTATTCGCAACAAAAATGTTTTATTTTTTTAACTTTTTTGTTTTTTTTTTTTTTTCTTTTTTACTTTTTTTATACATTCACTCTGACTTTTTCTCTCTTTTTCCTAGATTTTCCAAAGGTCTACAGCACCATTGTTGGTTTATTTTTTTAATAGATTTTTTGTTTATTTCTTTTTTTTTCTTTTCATTTTTTGTTGGTGAGTAGGTATAAAAAGTAAAGAACTGTTGTTGTCATTGTATTTTTGGTGTTGCTGGAAGGCCTCATGCTGCCGCTTTCAGCTGTTTGCATTTTAAATGCAACGATTTCCTTTTTACGGAGTTTTATATATGTATATATATATATATATATATATATATCATGCCTCTCTTCACGTTAATTTGGTTCATTGCTATTTGTACAGCTTACTCTATGTACTATGGAGCTTCATTCGCTTGCTTTTTTGTAAGCAATACTCAGGGCGATAACTGTGCCGGCTTATCATGCCATTTGTAACTCTCCAAAAATGGATCAAAAATAAGCCTAACATTACGTTCTATATGCCTGAAAATCATAAGACTCTGTTTGGATCAAATGAAGTTCAAAGGATGGGTAACAACATGGCTTAGATTTAGAACGTTCTCTTCAAGCACCTAGAAATCATCAGAGAACATATTATTCTGAGGGTAAGGGTCTGCTAAAATGAAATAATTTTCCTTTTAAGGATTACTGCACTGAAAATTTTTTAAAGTATTTCCCACTATGCAGCACCAAAAATTACTCATCAAAGATCTTTTAAGGATATTTCTTTGATCAACGTAGGTCAAGCCACATCCACTTGGCCGACTATTTATATTTTATCATTTTCAAAAAATTATTGCGCACAAAACTTGTTGTGCTTGATTCTTTTCGCCATACAAAAATTGAGATAAATAACTGTCATCCTAGTATTTTTCGATAGAGCAAGGGCGAAAGATGGCACGACTCTAGCTACGAGATCCTTAAAGCAAACCGGAAATATTCGATGTAGTAATGTACGATTCATTAACTCAGTAGGTTGCCAGCAGCAGCGAACATTTGTTTATCTGGTATTAAACTAAATAGGGAGCTGAGTGCAAAGCAACTTGGTTTAAGTTCATGCAAGACGCTTAGAAAAGAGCGTAGGTCATTCACCAGTGCAGATAAACAATATTGTAAGAATAAAAACTTCGAAAGTTTCCTACCAGCGGCACCAATTCTCCCTCTATAATAGAATTTGATCTAAAACGTAATGTAATTATGTTCATGTCCGACGGAACTTGGTAACGCTTGAGCTACGTTTAACACGCTTTGAATTCAAGAAAAAAAAAGAGTTCCAATCATGTCTAAGATATCGAGTATCGGAAGTTCTTCTCAATCTGAACAATATGTTTTCTTTTCCTGTTTATTAAACACAAACGCCATGGCTAACAAAACAGTGTCGTCAACTTGGTTAAATGCTTTAAATTGCAAAAATTCGCTACCTTTCGTACAGCAGTAGAATAAAATGTATGCATAGTAAGAATAGGGAATTGCAACGCCGCATACAGCAGTACCCCACCAACAATTCGACGCCATAACTGAAACCACTTGAAAGATGTTAAAAAGTTAGGATTTCGTGATTTTAGCATTTGAATGCTATAAAGTGATTTGCTTGCATGAAGGTGTGCAGAATATGTAGACATACAATACAAATAGAATGCATGTACACAGGGTATTCGCCATAAAGGTTTACCATTTCGTTTGGACTCATTTCGATGAAGGTTAACAGATCGTCGTACTCGACAATCGGCAAAACATACGAATAAAAACTGAAGAGATACGTTATAGAAGCTAGTCGCAGGGAATCGTACGCAAAAGAAACAGTCCATAGCGAAATTTAGAGCATAATTGACATCAATGCTGCCCCTTGTTGAAATTATGAGAAAAGAGTTGATGACCTTTAAGTCTACACTTCAAATCCTCTCCAAGAACAAGAAGAAGAATAGAAATTACTCGCGTGAAGAAAAGCATTCCATTTGATTTATTTAAGGCAAAGTTGATGCAGAATTATACTCCACAGAGCCATTAACGAAACCTATCATACGTCAAGAAATTGTGAAAAGGAGAGTTCAGAAATTTTAAGCCTACACTTCAAAACCTCTCAAAGAACGGAGAAGACAAGAATCTCGTTTGCTTTCACTTAAGGCAGCGTAGTTGCTAGGCTACGCTCCCAGAAATCGATAACCATATATGGCGTCGAAAATCCTATATATTTAGTATTAGATTGTTTTGTAGAGTTTTGAACGATCGTTTCATTTCAAATTCATTGTATTTGTCTAATATGAGGGTTGAGTTAGTTTTTGTGTCTTTACAAAAAACATATGTTGTATGGCTACGTGTCTGTATGTGTGCAAATGTATTTTACCTTAAAATCTTGATGACTGGCCAGATTCGATTGTAATGTTGTTGTTTTTGTTCGTCTTGTTGTTACGTTTGAAACCAAATGTTGTTCTTATTTGATCGTGCTGTTGCTCTCTATTGTCACAGTTGGGGTTAATGTATATATATATATATAATGTATATATATAATGTATATATATATATATATATATGTGTATTTATAAATATATATTTCTACATATTCAAACATACCTGCATACAAGAAACCACTATTTCGTGACTAAATCAACAACAGAATCTTATTAAAAAGGAAAAAAAAACACATTTTGTTTTTTGTTTAAACTTTAGAAAAATGTTTTTCTCGTTTCTGTTGTTGCTGTTGCTGTTGCTGTTGCGGTTCTTTCCAGTCAGTTTAATCTCTTAATAAAAATATTCAACATGAGAATTCAATTTATCTTCTTAAATCATTTCTGTTTCGTTTCCGAAACCCGCATTTCGTCGTTTCGGTAATGAATACATAAGAAAGCATAAAAAAGACTATAAACAGCCACAACTCAATTATATTTATAACAATTCATATATATGCATATACGCTGGGGACCTCATACAAATTGTTGTCTTCTTAAATCAACTGAATTATGTAGCGCGAGAATATTTACTCATAATATCATTATCTTACAAATGTGTGACAGTTTTCTGGTACAGTGAAAGTGAAAAAGTGTTATCATAATAATTTCATGCTATTCTCGCTATAGAATTTGTGATCATCATTTTCCCGCCGTGGTGTCATAAGTTTATAAAAAATTGCAATTTTTCTTTTACATAATTTTGTTTACTCTTTTTTTTCTCTCTTTCAATGTCTGCACGCGTTTAGTTTAGATCGCAGATTATCAGGTCAGACAGCTGAGGTCAGTTCTGATAACCATTTTCCAATACCGTTAAATGCTTGAAAACCTGATAACCGTTTAGTAATTAAATGCTTAAAAACCCAAGCTGAAGAACGGAAAATAATAAAACAACAGTCCCCCATCTGTATTGCTCTCCAAATTCCACAGATAATTAATAATAAAAGTGAAAGAAACATTGCCAAGGCCATTAAGAAAGTTCAATCTAAAGACTGAAACAGGCAAAACATTGATAGGTCGGAAGGTTGGGTGCCCACGATTAGTCTGAATCTTCGCAGCCTCGGGGTTGAAGATACATTGCCCCTCTTAAATCACAAAGGGTGACATCGTGGCATGGTTCACTTTAAAACCACGTTGTGCAGTCAGGCTCAATGACCAATATAGGTCGTTAAGTTAGACGAGGAAGAAGCTTTAGTTAGTTCTTCTCCAACCTTTCCGTCCGCCATAGCCTGTTCTTTTATCTCTCCAGGCGGTTTATAGATAACAAGTTAGTATCAAATAATGGCTTCCGTGAAGACCTAAAAGAGAGAGAATTGCAGCCCTAAAAGATATTAAGCTACTTGGTACCAAGCTGAAGACATCACTCCTCTACGATCATCCAAATAACCATCAAAAGGTTGAGTATATTCTTTGAAATCATTAGTTTAAGAAACCGCTTTAGTGACTCTTCTCTTTCTTCCAGAAAATGTACCCTGTATTTGTTGAATTTTCTTTATTGGACCTTTTGCAATCCATACTATTCGCCATCATAGGTAGACACCATTGCTCCGACATTTTTCATAAACTCGACAAAAATCAATGTTGCGCTCATTTCTATTTCAAAGTTTTTATGTACGGTTCCTCTAAGAGTAGGGCAGTCAGTCTTTAAACAATTCATTCAAGAGTTCGCTTAACTCAAATTTAATATCAACGTGTTTTACTAATTAAAATAGAATGCTCGCGAAAGATAAATAAAGTAAATGCACAAAAAACAAAATAAATAAATAAATAAATAAATAAAATTCATTTATTCGCATAAAATATTTACTGCAACAATTTAACATATTTTGCAAAGTAACGAAAACAGCGGACGACGATTGATTCTGACTGTTGCTGTGTTATCATTAGAAAACAAACACAATCGTATTGCTTCTACAAGCTATAAGTTTGTATGTCTATCCTTATAGAAGTGAGTATAAATGAATTCAGGAAAAGAAAATACGTAGAAACGCAAAAGCAAGGGTCATGCAACATGTTTTGAACTATACCCAGCGTACAAGTTCAATATGCTTAAGAGAATATACTTAAGTTACATTGTTAAGGTCTATATAGTCTAATGCACGGGCATCAACTCCTTTAAAGAAATACGAATTTTGTTAGTTAGTCGTGTTGTTTTTCCTACACATACATGGACGAAGCAACTCTTCCTAGTTGTTGTATATGCTTCTTTTTTCCTTTTATACGGATTTTACTTCTGGTTAGTTTCGGTTAAATTGTCAGACGACTGTTGCTATTGCTGTTGCTGTTGCTGCTGCTGCTGCGGCTGCGGCTGCTGTTTCTGTTTCTTTCATAGTCGTAGTCGTTTAAGTTTCGTTGTGTTGTGCGGGCTGTTGGCTGGCAATTTATACTGTGTTTGTATGTTTCTTTTTTCCTTCTTCTTTTTTTTTTTTTTTTTTTTTGTTTTTTGTCGTTTATACTGTAGAAATAAATAAAAGATCGAATCATGACAAGCTTTTCGTGCGCTCCCAAATGAGATACGTACATGCAGCCACGATAATTCTGTACATTTCAACAGGAAAATGTCGTAAATTTAACTAAAAGCACGAAGTTCAACATAAAATGTTAAATGTTGCCTTTTTTCTTTGCTTTTCTTTTCTTGCTTTGTCACAAAAGAAAAATAATTTGGGAAAGTTTTCAAGAGTTGATTTTTCATTTTTTCCTTTTTTTTTATTTTATTTTTGTCATTTAATACCAAATTAAGCATATGCTCTAGCATTGGAAGCATATGTTTCCATATGCTTCCAATAGCATAGAAGAAATCATTTCTCGTTACAAGTTAAAGACCTTGATTTTTTAAGAGCTGACGATAATTGCTTTCGAGGACTTTTTAATGTATCTACGTATAAAAAATGTGGAAACTATTTTTTAAAAAATATTTCATAAATTACCAAAATATTTTCAAGGTTTTTCTAACGCATTTATATTTATTGGTCCCTATGACCTTCCTCGTGTCAAAAAAATTATGATTTAAATCGTTTGTTATTTCATAATTTTCTTTTGTTTAGAGTTTTCGGTTTTTTCCATATTTAAACTTCACGCCTGACGGCGGTGAACATAAGTAGATTACAGTTTAGTAAGAATTTTCTCATGGCGAAGTAATTTCTAGAAATAGTTTTCTCGATTTCGTAAACTATTCTTGATTATAATCGATTTGTTTATACGATATGATGAAAGTATCCTTCTGATGCGAGACTTCTAAAGACTGTTTATATTATTAGTAGAAAGGTATTTTCTAAATGTGTTCTTAGTTGATCGCCGCGAATCATGTTCGGTTTCAATGCTTTCAGGCGAATATGAAATCGTTACTTGAAATAGTCGCGCCAGTATTCTTCAAGTAGTTACTCTATTTTTTTATCTAAGAAATTAGTGACTCTAAAGGTAATTAACACAATAAAGACTGATTTTCAGGGATCAGTCGTAATGTTTTCTTTCGGAAGCAACACATTTAGAAATTGCTAAGCCTCTTGAGCAATAGGGCATTAATAATTCCTTGTGCTAAACGCTTTAAAATGTTCTAAGCATGTTTGTAATTATTGACAACAGTATCTGCGAAAATGTAATTTGTTGTGTTTTCTGCGGTTATTTCGATTTTCAAGCTTAATCTCAGTTGTCCGTTTTTTTAGTTTGGTAGCAGCGTAGGACTAATAGCAGCAAGATGAAGGGACCGATCAATAGGTATTTCATTACAGGAGACTGAAGAATCTTGCTATCTATATAACCTACACATACAATTTAACGTCCCTTAAAGTTGCTTATGCTTTCTATGACAAGCTTAATTACAATTTAAACGTAATACAAAAAATTTGAATACCAAGCAGCCCCGAAAAGCACAAGAATTAGCAAATAAATAAAACTACTATGAAATAATTTATCATAATAAATATAAAGATGGAGCTTTTTTTTAATGCCGACGGTGTTTTAGGATAGTCGTCTCTAAATAAAATGCAGAATGCTAAAAAACGTGACGAAGAAAAATCATCTTCCGCCGCAAACATAACAAAATATTTATTATACAACAACTATTTATTACAATGCATGACTTTACGTAGTATGCGCTTGCATGTGTTTGTGGAGAAAACTGAATTGTGTTGGATACAAACAAACAACAAACACGAATATATAAATGCATTAAAAAAGTAGCCACTTGTGCACAAATATTGTGTGCTAGCGATAAACACTTCAGAGCGGCCATTAAAATCAGAGAAAAGTCAAATAAACGATGGTGGCAAAGTGTGAGAGCATAAATAACGCAACAACAACAGTAACAATAGTATCATTACAAATAATGTTTAGTTGAGGGCGAGAAGTGTTGTAAACTACAAACATTTTTTCCTTAAGCATTTATATTTGAAAGACGCGCTTATTAATTCGGGAGTAAAACTAAGCCATAAGTATTATAGATATATTCGTAAGTAAACAAAAATGTCTTCACTTTCAATTATAGTTAAAATACTTCTTAGAACTTCGATCATTTAGTCAGATTAATTTGCTGTCAATCATTTTTCTCGCATTTCTAAAGCTGACGACATTCAAGTTTTGAGTTAGCATTACTTAATAACTAAAACGAAAAATTCCTCAAGTCTCTTTTCTAATGGCGCGAGAGAGAGCCGCCGTAATAAAAGAGAGCGAGACAAGAGCACCTTTCTTTCAAAATGAGTGAGAATTTACTTTAAAGTTGAGAGAGAGTCAGAGAGTTTTTGTTTAGACAGATGTATGTGCGTGCATTTCTGCTAAACCGGCTGTAAGTTACATACTCTAAAATGTTATAGAATGTTATGGCATATAGGATGAATGATGGCGGTAACCCAACCTTCTTTTGTTTTTTTTTTTCTCTCAAGTAGTTTTGTTTGTTTTCTCATTTGAGCTATTGCCACATGTATCGTTATTCTGTCTCTTTTCAATATATATAACTTTAGCTATTTGACACACCATTGCAATGGTGTGTCAATGGGTAAGTGTAGCGAATAAAGGTCATGATTTATAATAATGAACATGTGACAAAAGACAATACAAAAATCCTATTCTGCTCAAATGCATAGGCATTAGAGTAGCAAATGTGCTGGTATTTAGCTAAATAATGTTGTGTAGAAAAATTACTTTACATCTGAAAGTTTAAACTAATGCGTGAAGGAGTGAAAATTACTAAAAGATTGAAAATATAAATAAATTAACTTTTGCCTACAATGAAATGTAACTCTGTACCTTATCTTGGGAAATATAACCTAATGTTTTATTGCAGGTCTGTGGATAGAGCTAAAATGACTCAGGCGAAATGGAGAGACATGGCATTGTCATTATTTTGCTTTTAAATGTTTTTTTTTTTTGTTTTTGGAACGCATTAGAAAACTTCCATTTAATATCCGTTAACCATGTTCACAATATTAATACATTAAGCTTGTATCTTATCCAAAAAGTTTTTAGAAATACTAAACCCTTATGTTCAGCGATATCTAAGTCTAAGACTGTTTAAGTTTTTACAATAACGATTTCTAAATTACCTTATCTTGGACAGCTCTACCTGCCCTCCTTTTGTGTATCTGCATAATTTTACTCCCGCACTTTAAATTCCCATTTGTAAGATAATTGGATATCTCTGTTTAAAGTTATAAGTGTAGTAGTTGAGCAAGCACAGGTACAATAGTGGAACGACTCAGAGTGATTAAAAGTAGTCATGTATGTATGAAATTGCGAACCGATAATAGTGCGCATATACACCGTGTTTGGTTTAAAAACAAAGTCGGCTGAAGGAATTCGAGATACCTTTAATTGTAGAGAGACCGTGGTATCCTCCCCAACTAAACTAGTTACGTTTTAGTTCTCGATCGACGGAAGCAAACGATTAACACAGATAGGTATTTTTAGATATAAAAGAGGAATGAAAAAGAGTGCAATCAAGATCTCTCATTACTTCTTAATATTCGTTTCGATTAAATTGGAATAACCAGCTGCATATATATATTTATTTTCGCAAGTTCAACATATTTATAAAAAGTTGTATAGAGAATTTGAATAAGTAAGAAAATTTTTTTTATACCCATCATCGTTTGATACTGATCAATAATGAATTGACAATCAGTGGTCTCTGAACTTTCTTCTGGGTGCTGCAAACGTTTCGATAAAATAGTGCAATTTTAACATTCGATAATATTGAGTAGGCGTAGCCGATTTATCCCATTACTATACAGGTGCTGTGGAACCGCCCATAAAATAAAAATACAAATTTTTATCGCTGCATTTATTATATGAGCAACGATCAACAAACCAAATTTTTTTAATTTTTGTAGACAGAGGCGTTTTCAGGCCATGTTGTATTGCGATCCTGTCCTTTAATCGATTTGCTTCAATTTCAATACTTGCGTGTAAGAAACCTCAGTTCTTATGGCACATTTCAAACCGATTGACACATATTTGCGACGAGGGGCGTATTTACTACAGACATTACAAAGGCAGACAGACGGACATGCTTACGTCGGTTTAGAATTTGGTGCCGATCGGGAATACATATACTTTATGCGGTCTCTTCCTTACTTCTTTCTCGCTGCTGCGCACGTTTTCAAACAATTAAGATATCTCTCAACCGTCGGTGCTTGGTTGGTTTTCTTTATCATGTTTTGAAGTAACTCCATCACATTCATTTTTTTAAAACATACGACCTGGCTGAACAAAATTCTATGTCTATAAAAGGCGAACAGGAAGAAGAACATTGCCCTTTAATTTTTGTCCTTCTTCTAGACTAGTCCTAGTGGATTTATTGCGTCTATTATCCACATAAGTAGTGCGTGTGTCTCCTTAGGTAGCAATAATTGATACTAAGATAGGCGGAGCCATTTTATCCATTATAAAGGCACTTATTTAGAAAATGAATGCCCTTTAAATGTCTAAAATTTTCAAAAAAAAAAAAGTTAACAATTTTTCGGACATAGCAGGAATTAATTAATGGTTTAAAAAAAATTATTTCTTAAAAGACAGCACAATGAAATTATTTTCTTAGGATACCATGCACTGCAGTAATGCACTCAAGTAATTTGTTGTTGGAACTTTTTGACCTTGGTGATCGTATAATCATTTGCAAGTGTTAGAATTATTTTTCATATGGCGATCGAAAGATTCTTAGTCTAGAGAAGAGTTCTTACACTCAATTTTTCTAATTATTCACTTCACTGTTCATTATTGCAAAATTTCAGTTTCTTGGCGCCTGCTTCATGCGTAAAACCTCGACTAGGCCGGAAAAAAGCTCAAAAGCCCTGTGTACTCATCTCTCCAAGGTGAGGGATTACACGGCAATTTATTCTTGACTTAAAATTAATGTTTCTGTCCGCTTTAAGCGCGTGCGAAGATCTCTAATAAGTGAATTTTCCAAAACCCTATATAGCCATCTTTGAGCCAGCTTTGCAGAGATGGAAGTCTCCGAAGACCTTTTCATTTATTTACTTTTTTTTAAAATATATTTTTGCCTTTTTCTTTACTTTTCCTGCTCCTGTTACTTCTTCCTGTTATTTTCTTTAGTTTTTCAACTTTTTTGTTTATTTTTGTCCGGAATCAATCAGTTAAATAAATTTCCTCTTGTTTCTAGAATTTAGTTTATAAACATTTTATGCTGTCAACATGTTGTGTTTCATTCCAGTATTAGTCGACTTGCAACACACTCAAACCACTTTACAACCGAACAGGTTGAGTTGTATGCATTCTTGTGTTCACAAATTTAAGAGAAGATTTATTGTCTGGCTGGCAACATTTTGCATGCTTTAGAGAAGATGAATTAGTTGTTTTGCGGCGAATTTATTTATATGCCCATGCGAGACGGCCATATTTATTTATGAGATAGAACGAGAAAACCATGTTTGCAACTTTATTTACTCACTCGCACTTGGCGTTTTTCGTTACGGGCATTTCATATGTCATATCTTTAACACAAAACACACAATCAAACTAGCTTTTATTTGTGTGCAAGTAATTCATAAAGAAAAACCGGCAATTTCTTAATTATTATTATATTGAGTGACATCTATTTAAAATATTCATGATAATGAGTAAAATAAATAAATTTACAAAGTTTACCGAGCAAAAATCTTTGAAAAGTTTGCCTAAACAAATTAATATACCATTAGTTGGTGCTTGAAAAGTATGATAATATGGGCTACGCACATATATATAATTTTGATAACCGCCGCTAATTTATTGCGTGTTTCATGTAATATATCTTGTTTTTCTTTTTTTTTTTTATATTCTTCTTCTTGTTCTTGGTTTTTAAGTGTTAAATAAATAATTTAAAAGAATGTAGAATTTTTGTTTTAATAAAGTCGCGGCGTTTTTATTTAATGCAAAAATAAATTAATATTTATTATGTCGCGTCTTGAAATACAATGCTTTATTTTTTATGTGTAAAGTTTGCGCATGTTCTTAATATACGGCTACTGGCACACAAAGAACTTTTATATCCACCACCGATTACTAACCATAAATTAATTTTTTCATATCGTTTGCTACAAAAAGAGCGATATTACTGTTGAGCATACATATTGTATATATGTATTTTTCTGATCGGCATGTTAGTCCGTCTAGATACTTGCCTAGATGTAAACTTAAAAAGGAAATATTATACAGAGTATATACACCTCTTAATCAGCGCAAAATTCATGGTCAATTTAATACCGCCGTGAAGTTAGCCCATTTTCGTCAAGGGCTTGGGCTGGGCTATCTTCGCTATCTTAATTTAATTATGCGAGGCTGTCTTCGTGTGTAGCCACATAGTGCACACGCACTCAAATTGGAATATAAAGCAAGATCTTTAGTTCTTAAATACCTAAGGTGAGCAGATCTAAGACTTAAAGGTGAAAACTGCACATAGAAAACAATTTCTTATGTAAATAGTATATAATTTACATATATTTTTCGTTCACATCCGTCCACTCACAATCGTTTTGCATTCATACATGGAGCCCTTTACCTCATCTTGTTCTAAAGTCGCCAAAGTTTTAATAGAATGCCGTATATACGAGCGTAATATTCCGAATAGATTTGCACATATGCTTCAATTAAAGAGCAAAGATGGAGATGTTCTATGGTCGTTAACCGCCTACTCAGGAAATAAATGAAACTCGCCTACGATTAACGACAATGATGGCCAGATAACAATTATTTACAATGAAAGCAAAAGAATAGATAATGAGTTAAATTTAGAATGCAGCCTGTCCGTAAGGATCTTTTGAAGGCCAAATTGGCCTTGATTCGTTTACAAAATTGCAAAATTGTTCTTACATGTGCTGTACATGATGTTATTGAATACTGAAGGTTCACTTTAAGGCGACTACGACTTTCTTATTTATTTATTTATTTATTTATTTCTTTTATATCATTGTATATGTACAATTTGCTCGTATGCTTTATGCATGTAGGGTTGCAGAATTTATAGCTTTACCAAGTATTTTACTACACGCAGCCATAAATTCTACCGCATAAAGAGAAAACAATAACAACATTATATTGCTCTTTTATCAGTGGCCGTTCAAGGGAAATTAGTGAAAAGAAAATTGTGAGAAAAAGAAAACTCCCGAAAATTTATTTTACATAACATTAAGGAAATACAACTTTTAATTTTTTTTTTTTTGCTTTTCTTTTTTGGTTAAAAATCTCCACAAAAATGAGAGAATATTCGACAAATAAATAAATGTGTGAATAGATAATGAAATGAAGTCGAAAAAATTGAAGAAGAAATTTATATAAAAGCTTAGGTGATATGATGATAAGAGACGAGAGGATGTCGATTTTTCTGAAATGTTTTTTGAAATGCGAATGCGGGTTGAAAGAGTAAAGAAAGAATAAAAGTTCAGCAACATAAAGCAGTCATTTATTGCCACTTTATCATGACATAAAAGCTTTATAGAGACAAATGTGGGTCATTCCATTGGGAATTCAAAAGACCAGCAAGGTTGTTTGCTTTGCTTTATATGCTATAGATTTATGTCCTCTCTCTCTCGCTCTGTCTCTCTCTCGGTCTCTCCCTTTTCCACCTCTCTGTTTCCTTTTTTAACTTTACTTCTTCATCTTTCTTCTCCTTTGCTTATGTGTTCATCAACTTGCCAAAAAGTAATCTTTTTCTCAGCTGTTGCAGAAGTTTAGGTTCAAAGGAGTGGTTCTTCATTATTATTTCTATTATTATTCACTCCCTCTGGCTGTGGATTCATTTTCATGCATCCAAAAGTTCTTCAACCTCTTGCGTGTTTTGGTCGATCGGTCATCATATATTATTACGTAATGTAAATAAAAATATATATGAATTATAGATAGTCTAAAAAATATTGCGCTCTTTACAAACATGCAAATTGAATTGAATTGAAATTGAAATTATTTTTAGGTGTACACACACCCACCCACTCACATATATTAGGCTAAACTCTGAGTTTTTATGTTGCCGTTGGTATATAACTGAATTAAGAAAAACTATTTCATTAAAAATAGATAAACAATTTTATGGTCGGTCGTATTGAACATTTTTTACACAACAGAGCGAAGTTGTTGATTTAACGAATAGAAGAAGAACAAGAAGAAGAAGAAGAAGCAGAATATGCAATAGGCTCATAATTTTTTAGACAAATTTAAAGTAATGTTCAAATTAAACCACAATTTAATTGTTTTTTTTATTAAACAATTAAAGCGAAATAACGACACCTCATAAACACCACTGCTTCATCACTATTTCTTCGAACACGTGTAGAATATTTAATGATTAAAACTTTCATGTGGATCCTTAAAAAAAAAAAAAAACAACTATAATATATATGTCCATGCCATATGTAAAAGCAAAGAAAAAAGTAAAAAACAAAAATTTCAATGTCAATTGTCTTGTCTTTGACAGTTTTTGTTTTTGTCGTGATTACTAAAAACTTTTTCGTTATGCTTGTTATAATCGTTGTTGTTGTTGTTACTGTGATTTTTTATTTTTTGAGACCTTATATTATTACGTTATAATGCCTTGCAGAGTAGAGTCTTGATCTAACAACAACGAGTGAGACTGTATTCCTTTGCTTTACGGGTTATATTATATTAAAATCTTCTTCTTGTCTTGTCTCTTCTTTAAATTGTTCAAAAATAATAATAATAATGAAGACATCGTTTATCCATGTGTTGTGAGTAGAATTAATAAATTTTTCTTTCGTTCGTTTAAAAGAAGAAACGAAAAAACAAAAATCAATTCGTGTGTGACTTTTAATCGAGCCTTATACACTTAACTTAATATTTGTTATGTAGTCGAAAAGAAGAAAAAACAAAAAATATTGAGCTCGTTTACACTTAATTGTGTTAAAGAGATGAAAAAACTTTATTATGAATAAAGTTGATATCTGCATTTTGACTTCTTAAAGGCTTAATATTTTTTAGGGAAAATTTCATATGAGATGATTTCAAAAAGTTTCTTATTATTATTGCAATTCTTTCTCGATTGTTAAGAGATGGCGTTATAAGTCTAAGTGCTTGTTATGATCATTTGAACTATAAAAGGATTAATGTTTCGAGTAAAAGTTTTCGTAATCAAAAAAAAAAGCTTTGTTTACACTGAAAAAATTAGTGTTTAACGTTCTTACCCATCTCTTGTAGACATTAATAAAAGGTTATACTTACATTTTTATCATATGCGCAACGTCAAGCAGAGAGTTTGTGCACAGGCTGGCTGAGGACTAAATAAAATCTCTTATCATGTTTGTAACAAGTTTTTAGGAAATTCGTCTAACCAATCGTCTAGAAGACGTCTCAATAGGTCCGAAGGGTAGTCGAACATAATTTAATAGGCGTTTAAAACTCCGTTCTTATCTGGCAAAGCTCATATTGATGATAAGATGGATTGCGTCATGTGCTTTGCTTAGTGACATTTAATGGTTCTAGGAACCTAAGTACTTTCGTATATTAACCTGCGTCTAATTAGGATATTCGGAATATCATTCCGGTTTCGGTCTGAAATAGACTTGGGCGGAATGCTGCCTTTGATTGTATCATGAAATCCATATGTAGAAGACATCGGTAATTTAATATTTGATTCTCTGGCTGTAAAATCAGTTCTTGTCCAGTCAACTTTGTCCGTAGCAAAAATAAAGCAAGAAGAAGGTTTTCCGCTCAAAGAAAAAAGTTTTTACTTAAAGAAAAAAGGCTGACTGGAAACACCCACGAAATGAGAAGAACGTGTTATTTTGTTTGCTTTTATCATGATACGGCTGCAAGTCGAGGCTGAAATTCTTCACATTGTTCTCTGCGAAATTCTTCACACTGTTCATTGCGGAAAAAACTGCCTTCATACGGTTGAGTGTTTGAAGATTCCGCAGGGTATCATTTTATAGAAAAATATATTTTTAAATTTTTAACATAACTGTCTGTCTTAGGACCATGCAAATTAAGATAGCAGAAACGGTGTTATTCTTTAGGCTAGTGTGAGTGAGTTCCAAACTTGGGCTATGAAATTGAACGGGGAGTATATTCGTCACGGTATCAAACTAGTTTTCATAATCACTCGACAAGGCTAACTCATACCAGTAGATCATACTATAATACGTATGCTCTGCCAAAAGCGAATTTTCATCATGAAAAACGTGAAAGTGTTCCCGCCCTTCAATGATGGCGATAAATTCAAGATGGCTACACTGGCTTTGATAATTATTTCTTCGATTTTTGTTGTAGGTCTCCGAAAAGAAAAAATGAACGCATGGGAGTATCTCTCGAACTGTTAATACCATAATCCAGTTCTCTGCACATATCTCTATAAATTTTCCCCAAATTAACCCTAATTGAGTAGTAATTTCTTCTTTACGCATGTCATATACACATTGAACTTCTTCTGAACAAATGGATTTCAATCATTTATATAGTACTTTATAGGGTCTTGAATGAATAAATTCGATTACGAATTGTTGAAATTAAGTCGCAAATTTAATAAAGCGTTGTTCGCCGTCAAATCCAAAGTCTGTGTGCCCTTATAAAGATTTCTGTAATTAAACTTTTATAGATATTTAGCAAGGGGAGAATCAAACTTTTGTTCATTCTAGTTATTGAAATTTTTTTTTAACTATATAAATCTGAACATACCGTATAGTTTCTTCTAAGTAAGTTTTATACCCTCCATCATATTTGGTGCATGGCTATACTAAGTTTGTGTGGATATATTCAGAAGGATTTCAGCAGACCCACATTTCGAAGTCACTTCCTCGATCGATTGAAGTTTGTCCGTCCGTTCGTGCGTATTCTTGTGTTTAACCAACAAATCACAGTTTTTGAGATATTTTGATGAAATTTGATTCACTGACGGTTGGCCCAAGAATGAACGCTGTTCGGGTAGGACCACATTTTCGACCACATTTCGTATATAGTACTGCAGGGTGGGCCGTGGTCTATAGCGCTTACACTATAGCGTTTACACTTGTTCTTCTTTACGTTATCTTATGTAAATCCCATGTTCGCGAAAATCGTTATTTACTTATCTGGGTGACTCTATCTAATTTTCATTCTTGAGTTTTGTTTCAATTTCCTCCTCTTTTTTCACCTCTAACGATCACGAGATTTTCCTGCTCGGTGTTAAAGTATTTAGTGCATCTGTACGTACAAGTGGAAAAAGCGATTTGGTTAATCTTACAGTATTTTTCTTTGTGCAGCCCCAGATACTCGTATCAATGATGCCGCAAAAAGCATTTATTTATCTTAGATTGGCGTAAGTTGCATATATCCTTATAACGTAAGTGTTCGCCTGTCAACTTTCCATACTTGATTAAACTTTGAGAATCCCAAATAAACAGTTGGAACGTCGTCTAAGTTTAGTGAGTCAGGTTAACTCGTAATGTTTTAACAAACGTTTTGAAAACTTTTATATGTGTTTTTGCAAAAGTCGTATTGAGATAACAAAGACCTCCTGAAGGTAGTGAGTATCGCTTGTCGTCAAATTTAATATATACTTAGGGCATGTTCGACTGCTTAGGGCCATGAGCAAAAGCTGAAAATCTTCCCAAGCGGCCTATTAATGCTAGCACAATTAATAAATTTCATAATTCACATCAGGGAATTAAAATTTTTTTCAATCAAAAGAAAAAGAAAAGACGAATACATGCAGCGGGTTATCTTCTGTTACACAAAATAATTCCGTTAAATGCTAGCTTTCCAAGTTGAATAATAAGAGATATTTGATTAATTCTCATAATGTATTCCTCTTCAGTCCAAGTTGGAGTACATTTTTTTCGGTGTATCTTTAGTGTTGAAGAAAAAAAAAAAAAAAATGACGCACATATAGGGATACATTGACATTAGAGTTCGTTCTGTTTTTGTTTTTCTTCTTTGCTGTTTAACGAACACATTATATAAAGTGTCTAAAAAAAAAATTTTTTTTAATGGCTCTCTCTCTGAAGAGCAGCGTACGAAAGTGTATAGCATGGTATATTTATATACATGTACATAAGCATGAATAAAACCATATGCATGAGTATGATAAATGTTTGGAATAAAATTTGGGTGAATGATATTTTGATTCAGGCAGTTTTTAAGGTTACATATATATGCTTGTATATATATATATGCATATAAACATATACACAGAGATATCAAAGCATAGTAGAAAGATGAAAACAGTAGATAGATACTAAATATAATGATTTTATTAAGCAGCAAATTCACACCCGTTAATTTGAAAACAACAACAACAACAATAACAAAATTACAGTTAAATACTTTTTATATATATGTATATATATATATATATGTGTATATAATTGTTTGAGATAAGCTATGAAATGATATACAATAGAAACGGAAGATTGTGATAGTTATATAGTCAAGCATTGGATATATTGCTTACTTTCTTACTTATTACAATTGCACTCTAGTGACCATTTGTAGGTAACATATAAGGCATCAAGCTTTGTATGGTTTTTTTAGAACCCATGCAAATTTCAATTATTTCCGATATCGCCTTTTAACGAATTTCTATAAAGCTATAGTCGACCACGCCTAATTTTCATAATTTCGTATTGTTTGAAGTGTCAGTTTAATTTAATCGTTTTGTCTTTGGACAGTTAATGTATATTCCCAAGCAGCTGGGTATTCCATGCTAAAGACGTACAAATTGCATTCTATCTATAGTTACACAGATACAGGGTTTTTGGAAATATCGGTACCTAAATGAACGAGAATTGTAACCAGGGATGTCGCTCATTTCCTGTCGTTCACTGTAGCAGTAACTAATGCTAGGAACATCATCTATACATGTTGCCTCTATAGATTCAGATCACGGAGGGAAGGTCGTTTTTCCCTTTTGCATCCTTCGTGATTCGTGATGAGGAGAATTTTCGTTCCTCTTACTCTCAGCTGCAAAAGAAACGATGTTATCATGTCTTCCCGTTCTTGGCTGCAGCACCTTTTCTTATTTTATTCCGCCTGTTCATGTTCGAGTAGCATTGCTAAATAAACGCTTTTTCTTTGGCAGGAGTAATTTACACGGGAATAATTAGTAATTCGCAAGCGGGCTCTCCCTTAACTCCCAGATTTTAATTGTAGGGGAAATAACATTCCTTTACACTTCTTATCACTTCTCCAAGGTCAAACTGACGAAAAGGAATTTGATCGTTTTTTTGTGCACCTTGCTACGTTTCTAATTATAAAAGCTGTGCAATTCGCGTTCACATCTTTTATAGACATAGGGGAAGCGTTGTTTTGCGAGTCAGCTCGAAAACTCGTCGCGGTATCGGATCTCGTTAAAACAGAAAAAGCACTCAAAGCAACCGTTCACTTTCTCTAGTTAAGCCCATTTATGAGCCTCGAGCATTATGAACTTCGTTTATTGATTTACGTAAAATCTATTCAGTAAAATTACTATAAAATATGGATATTAAGAGGATGACAAAAAAATATTTTTTTGGTATTTTGTCACAGCAGGTTGATTTTGTTGTCATTGCTTGTTCGCTTGTGCTGCATAAGTTAAGACCGACCTTTTTTTTCTCTTGCTACGCATCGTAGGGCCACAAAAAACTTTTTTTAATTCTAAAGGAAAAGCATTGAGAGACAAGCATAGCAGATATGATGTCTCTTAGTTGCCGCTGTTGATTTTCCTTAAAAAAACGACATATATATGTAAATATATGTATATATATGTAGAGCGAGTTATTATATATTTTTTAGACTTTTTTATTCTACTTTTTTTATAACCAGCTGAAATCGGGATTTTACTGTGGCTTTTATTTTCTCTTTCCTTTATATATGTATACATATTTTATTTGTCTATGTATATGTAGGTGAAAGTGTAAAAGTCTATGCGATAAATGGGTCTTTATTTTTCTACATATATATATGGGTAGATATGTTTGTGTTTCCTTTTTCGGTACCTTGACAAATGCCAAAGTGTGCGTATGCTTTTCGAATACCAGTCGTAACACTAACACTAAATACCGACAGATATTTGGGCACAACCCAGAGAAATGCCATAAATCAAATCAAATTTATACGCTTTCATCTGCTGAATTTGCGAAAATCGTTTTTATGTAAATCTTTGTTAACCCTCTACAAGTACGTACTCTTTGTGTATTAGTCTCTGTATATATATACGCATATATATGCATATATATATATACAAAAATATATGCCGGTTTATTCGTTCACTTGTTCTTTGCCTTACATAAATTTTGGTATATAAACGATTTCAAGCATATATACTGACTGATATGGATGTGTGTGCGTGTGCGTGTCAGTAAAAAACTGGGTAATTGGGCGCTAACTGAAAACTGGTGGAAAATCAATAAAAGAATTTTGCTTTAATAATCGTTAAAACCTAAGATTAAGATCTTAAACGGGTGCCACACTAAGCGTTTTGTTCGGTTTTGTTTTCTTATTTTGAAAAACAGTTTGCAGAAGAAGATAGGATTCTTTTTCAAGGTCTGCGATAACATATACAAGTGTATTCTCACGAGAGCCCAAAAATTTGAGGAGTTATCATGAAAGCCAGATTAGCAGTTAACGCTAGGCTTATGCAAGTTTGTAAAAGTACGAATCCATTAAAACTCTAATTAGGGAGCGAAACGCTTAAAACGGAGCGCAAGCGACGAGTACAAATGAAAGAACACTAGCTTCGAACACTAGCGTCGATAGAGTTTCTCTTTAAGAGCGTTCTTCGGTTCTTTCGTCAAATTTCGTGTGATATGTCAAACTCTTGGCTTGATGCCGCTCATCCCCTCAAGTCGTCCAAATTCCGTTAAAAGTAAGTCACGAAATGGTCTTAATTAATGGTGGCATCCAACCGTATACTTCCCCGACTTTTGGAAACGCTAAGGGAGAAGACGTCCCCGCAGACTGAACTTGCAACGAGATTTATTCGACTAATATCTTTTATTTCAAACCACTTTCCACACATCCATAAATTCTTCATTTGTCCGAGAATATGATACACATTTAAAATACTCATTAATTATGCAATATATATAAAAAAGGTTGTAAATATTTGGCCATTCCGCGCAGAAAGTTAATCTCGCACAAGCCTGATTAGGAAAAAAGCCATCGACTTTATATTAACTTTCATACTATATCCCATTTTTAGGCATTTATTCCATTATGTAATTCTATTTTCACCTTTTTGTAAGCGGAACATCGCAAAAGGAACTAAACACTTGTACAAAGTTCGTTTTATGGAAATAAAACTTTTTGCACAATGATATTTGCTGTCTTGCAATGAATACGTATGCCTAAGCATACGTGGATACATGTTTGTGTGCGTGTATGTGTACGTGCATGATTTCAGCTAACTAAAAGTTGCGGAAAGTGTTAAATGCTGTCTACCGGTCGGATGACGTTCTAACATTGTTGTAATTGCTTAATTGCAACGATTGAAATGCTGACCTTTTTCAGACTCAAATTCAACGAACGCTTACGTGCATGCATTACAGAGAGAAAGAGAGAGAGAGAGAGAGAGAGACAGAGTAAGAGTTTCCTTTTTAACTTTAACAAATACTATGAAAAACTAAATAGATTTTTATTTTTGTGAAACTAATTTTTGAAATTTATATTTGAAGTCTGGACGAAAAAAAAATTATTATTATTTGTTTATTTATTTAAAAGCAAAATAATCATAAATGTTTATATTATTTTTCTGTCTAGCGCCACTTAAACAATAAACAAAAATTGATTATTTTGATATTAAAAACAGTAATCAGAACAACAATAAATTTTGTTCAAAAGAGCATAAACATATAAAAATTTAAGTATTTGTGTACTTAGACGAACCGATTCACGTACATAAAGAAAAAAAATTTTCTTTTTTTTTTGCTTGGATTGAAATTGATTACAGCCGTTATCGCTTGGTATTATTTATTTACTCCGAATGGTTTCTCTTGGCCCATATTGTTATTAGTGTTGTTGTGTTATGTTGAGAGGAATTTGCCTTTTATTTTGTACTTTACTTCAACGTACGCGCTATGAATGATTTGTTTATGGGAACGTTAAAGATATTACAAAAAACCTTTGCAGGTCTTTCTGTGTCAAAACTAGAAGCATATGAATTATTCTACACTTGGCGCAAGTTGCAGGAGCATGGGATATTGTTTTATACTATTGAAAATACCAATGAAAGTTAAAAGATACTTTTTACAAAATCCTGTTGTGAGGCTTAACTAAAAATATCTTTCCATGTTCTGATTTAACTAAATATGTTTTGGTTGATGTTGAAGCTCAGTTACAAGCACTGCAATCTATTTTGGAGTTTTCAGTGACGAAAAGCGTGGACCCTACCAATAGCAACGCTCGAAATAAACCACTGATCCATAAGTACTCTACGCCGGCCTACACTTATTCATATATCGAATTTTAAAAATAAGCGGTTATATGGGAAATAGTCAAAAAAATGGTCGCTTGCGAACTATTTTCAATAGCATTCGTCTTTGAACCGAAATACGTTGCGACAGACGGACTGACAAGCAGTGTAGGGCATAAAAATAGTTCCACGGTCGTACTAGTCAAACAATTGCTACCAATTAGGCATAACACTCACTTGTCGCATTGCACTAAAAGTTAAGAGAGCAAACAATTAGCAGTGACATAAACGAAGAAAAACGCAAACGTAGGTGAGACTTGTAACAAAACTGGCATGCCCACTAAATGAGCAACATTTTTAGGTGGATTGTCGATCGAAGTAATTTTTAGTTTTCACTGTTACATCGCAGTTTCACACTTGCAAGCGAATGATAGCCATTTTAAACATAAATCCCTGTACGTACGTCCCCCGCTTTATTTAACAATTCGGGCTTTCACATGAAATAAAAGGGCAAACCAGACCGAAGCGAGTCATCATTCCCCGGTGATGAGGGTTGCGTATAGTGTGCGCGGTCTGTGGTGCTGTTATAACAAATTAAATTATGAAACCGATATAACCTCATGTTTTGATCACGGGAAGGCAACGAAAATTCATTGCAATTCTGCGCTTTTTTTTCATTGAGTAAGTCATAGGTGTCACCTTGTGTAGAGTACTTTTGTACATGCTGTTAGTTTTTTTGATGAAGCGCCTTGTACATTTGTCGATAGGATCCGTCGACCAATGCGTGTTTTTCGCAAAAGTAAATTCTTCGTTAAGATTTCTGGAAGAGAGGGAAGGCAAACGTTCGGTACGTTCTCTGTTCTCTACAGTATTACAAAATTATACCAGTGTAAACTTTCCTAATAAATATTGTGAACTTCCTACGATATTGGCAAAGAGGATCGTTACCTGAAAAACATTTTTCAAGCTCTGGAAATGCACTGTCTGTCTGCTTGTAGCAGACTGCTTCACGTTCAAAATATGCCTTGCGAGAATGGCTAGGGTTTCGCCAATTTTTGAATCTTTTCAAGAATAGCACTTTTGTTTCCTACTTAAACTTGGGTCGAATATTATTTTTGTATTGTCTTTTCTTCCATCCAAAAAGTACTGACAAAAAAGCTTTTTGTACCTTGCACCACGTATAGCGCAAGGGTTCTGAGGATGTACACTATTGAAAATCGTTCGGATCGGATCACTTTTTCGACCGCTTTCTATAAAAGGCCTAATTTTTAAAAAAGGGTGGTATTTAATGATAGGCATGACCGTGTTTTTAGACTCCAACAGCGATGTAACGCTTTATTTATAGTTATGGATAGACGCAAGTTTCAAATCCTTGCTTATATTTTTATGTAAATATATTGCTGATTACAATAATTATCAGCATTATGGTGATGAAGACTTTAAGAATACACTTATATATATATATATACCCTCAACATAAACATAATCAGAAATATCAACAACAACGCAAATTAACTAAAGTCATTTCATCTCTGTTTTCCTATCCTTTTATTATGATTAGTAATTTTCTAATGGGTTGAAACAGTCGACGTCAGAGCATGCATGTCTCCGTCTGATGCGTACACAAATTTCAATTCCCTGTCGGTAAATTACTTTAATTTATCTTATGTGGTTTATTGATCGAAGGCAAGAGAGAAATGAAATTTTTCTTTTCTTTTGTGTTTTTTTTTTTTTTTCTTCTTGCTAGGAAATGTTCTTGAATTCGATTGTCTGTTCCTTTGTGTTATTTCCCGTCTATATCTAAATATTATTGATGACAAATAAAATTTAAACAAACTTGCCTACATATGTCTGCCAATCTGTATACATTTGTAGTGTGGTGTGCACAAATTCAATATAAATAGCAGTAAAGATAATAAATGTCATATGTTTGTTTGCTAAAAAAAAACTAAAAGACAGTCTTTTGAATGCGTAATGGATTTGTAGAGTTTACTTCCCAAAAAAAACCAATCAAAGACAAAAAGAAACAAAAAATCAAAACGAAACAAAAAAAGAGAAAAAAAACAATTATTAAAATTCTTTTGTTTTTTCGATCGATCACTTTTCACAAAGTCTTGAATTTTGTTAAAGTAAGGGGCAAAAAATAAATTTCACTCTGGAAGCAAGAAAACTGTCATCAGTTTTATTAAAATTCGCTTAAGTTGTTTATCGATCTAATAATGTAATGCACTCAGGTGAGCGGCAGTTTGTCATGATTTGCTACAACTATTGAAGAGAGATAAGCAAAAGGAAAAGTGCGAAAAATCCAAGCAAACTTAACTACATTAAATTAAATTTAAAACTGCACAACGTAACAAACACACACACGTAAAATGCAATCTATATATGCAACATGACACTGAGTGCATTCGTTGTGTTGTGAGTATGTAATCAGAAAATGCTTGTATTGCGGATAAGTGCCTGCTTGCGTTTGAGCATATCTAAGTGCGTTTAAAGCCATAGATTCATGTGTGTGTTGGAGCATGTGTGAGCATGTATAGCAAAAATAAAAAAACTATAAATTTTGTAAATTGCCGTTAAATTGTCCATGTTTAGTGTTTTGTTTTGGGTTTTTATTTTAAAGTTTTCCAACAAATCATGAAATTGTGATTTACAATGTGTGAATGAAGTAATGAATGAATGTAACGTTTGAATGAACGAGCGCTAGTTTAAATACATTATAAAACATTCAAGTTTGCATTTAAACAATTAAATATTTTGCTATAACAAATTCAGTTCAATCCGTTAGCGAAAATTAAGTTTTACCAATTCTGCATAACATTTGTAACACTGCAAGCCAAGTATAAAACGCAAAAGTTGTTCACAGTTTTAATCATGTCTCGCTATTCAGCTTTAGCTTTTTCTCGCCAGCTCTGCACTTATCATCAAGACTGCATAGTACAACTACATTATCCTTGTTTAGGGACATAATTATTTTCATCTCATCAGCGCATATGTTTATGCGCTTTGCTTAATGCAAATCGTCTGTACAACCGCTTATCCGCAAGGAAATATGTAGTAAAAATAGATATACAGAACATGTGCAATCGATCAGCCAGTTTACTGTCACCCATACTAATTCACCTATCTGACCATCTCTGCTCCATTTCTTCATCAGTTTTACGTAATCATATGTCCGTCCGTCCAACTTTGCCTACGTTCGTTAGCTTTACCCTTCCTCTGCTTAACTATTCGATCGTTTTCTAAGCTAATGATTAGCTTTTTGTCTGATTGTTTGTTGCCGACCATTTGGCAATGCGAGCGCGTGTTTCCATTTGGAGCCCCACAAGTCTGCGCCAGCGCAAACGATTATTCACCAGCCTAAGCGATTGTTCGCTAGTCTAATCGGCTGTTCGCTAATCTAAATACTTTTTCCAGCCTAAACGTCTCTTCGGCTGACCTTCTATTCATTTGCATGTTAGAATACCCGTCTATGCAGTGGACACAATAATTGGGACACACACTTCCAACTGCATATATGCGTTCTACTCCTTCAATACCGAGGGGACTTCTTCGCAATAGCAAAGAATTAAAAGCCATTTCGAGAGAAGGTAAAATTTGGAGGATTTTTCCTTTCATATTTCTTCACTCCTTATCAGATGCTTTTCGCGAGACTCCTCGATCGATCTTCTTGTACAAAATGTGATGGGTATCTAAAATTCTCTCTGAAACGAGAAAATACGCTTTTCTTACTTGTGTGTGTCTATTGCGTGTCAAGGCATCATCATATTCCGAACGGAAAACAAGTTTTATATAAACGAGTAGCATTTTGTTGCGAGTACATCCAATTTACGCCCTCACTTATCATCAAACAGTGATAATTATTACATATAGATATATATATATATATATATATATATATATAATATACATGTATGCACACATGCATATACAACATATGTTAAGAAGCATGCACATGCCGTACTAACTGCTTATATTGATCATTACATGTTTACATATTTAAATATATATTTATTTGCAAGTGAATATTTTTTTTATTTTTTGATTTTTTATTTTTATTTTTTTTTGCTTTTCACATAACATTTAAATAAACTCTAGTAGCTGTTACCTCCTTATCAGTCACACCCTCGACTTTTCGGTTTGAATTGAAGCCTGACTTGTATTTTATTTTGTGTAAAATAAGAGAAATGAAACCAAAATACGTTTGTTTCTTTTTTACGTTTTTCTTTTTGTTTTATTCAAAGAAAAAAAAAAAAAAACAAAAAATGAGAAAATCTTTTTAAAAAAGCCTTTTGAATTTTGCCAATTAATTTTACGTCAAAAATTGCCAATCACTGTCAGTACCGTCTTTTTAATGCAAATCAATATGGGAATTTTTTGTATTTGTTTTTCTTTTTTCTTTTGAGTTTACAACAAAAATCAAATGAATCAATTTCGTTTATATAAAAAATTTTGAATAGTTTTTTTTTTGTTGTTGTTTGAGCAAATAATTCATAAGTAAACAATTGAAATAAGAATACGCAATAAAAATAATGAATAAAATTGTGTAGGTTTTTAATAAAATAAAAAAGTTTTTTTTTTTTTTCTGTTTTAATGTTTGTTTACTTACCTAACCAGTCTGGTAGAAGAGAGCCCGCAAGAGATTCTGAGTATCTCTTACCTGGAAAATTAAAAGAAAATTAAGTGAACCTTATGTACACTTTTATATGCTTATGTTTATACATGTAATGCATATGTTGTAGGTTAGCATTTATGATAAGTAACAGTTTGAGTAAAAATATTCTAAATACATATAAGAACTGTATGGAACTCAAAGAAGAAATTCGCTTTGAAGCGAATCAGTCGAACTACCCACCACACCGTACATTAATGTTTAATAATCGCAAGAGTATCAGCGACGTGATCAGTTAAGTCATTTGGCGGGGATTATATAAAATCTATTTGAAGAGCTTCCGTCGGAAATAGGTGTGCATAAGGAATTCCTTTTTTTTTGCTTAAATTTTGATTCTTTCAAAAGCATAATAGTGGACCGATGGACGGACATAACTAGAGCACTTTGAAATAAAAGCCTCGTTAAAGATAGGTGCTTCATAATGCATTTTCTTTTTAAGATTAGAAACGGAATAGAAAGATTTTTCTACCCACCATCCTTGAAGCTACAGTTTAAAAATTAGCAAAATATTTTATTAACTGCAAGAGTATCGGCGAAATGACCAGTTGGATCGTTTGGGGGATTCCATAATCTTTATTACAGCATTTGCTGTAGATTCTATCATAAAATCTTATAAGTGAAAGCTTGAAGAGTTTTCTTGAAAAATGAATGTGTCTAAGAGTACTTTGTTTTACTTGAGTTTTAATTCTTTGCGAGTCGAAATAATCAAATGACCCGATGGACAAACCGAACTGGAGTACTTTGGAATAAGAGCCTCAGCGAAGATATGTGCTTCGCCTTGGGTTTCCTTTAGGTTTAACAAATTATGAATGACTAAACTAGTACATCCTCATTCTACGGTGGGTGGGGTGAGTTAGTATGTAAACAAATAGGTAGTAATAGAGAATAGAAAGAATTTTCTACAATAAATAATAAAATATTATGTTCGTATAAAAAAAAGTTGTAAGATAAACAAAAAGCCAAAAATAAATCATATAAAGATTAAGAGAAACATAATGTATATAAAAATTTATCTCATTGTGACAACATAAAGTATCTTTACTAATATATTGTTGTAATGTAGTTCTGCTATTTTGATTATTGTAGCCGCAATAGTGTCATTTATCATACAGGTATCATACAGGTTTAAGTCTTACTTTAACGTTTGTATCTATCGGTTTAAGTCGCAGTCTTAAATAATCAAAAGCAACACAACATAATTTATCATAAAACACAAAGTCTTCAAGGCACAAATAATTAAAAAAAAATACAAATATTTTTTATTTATGTTCGATGGTATTTTTCATAACTTTTTCCAAAAAAACAGCATTCTTCATAGATCTTATGATATCTTAAAAAGACAGTGAGCTGAATGCTTTTTCGAAATTCTTCTAAAAATAGAAAAGAAAGAAAGTCATAATCACTTTAATTAACTGCCAACATGTTAATATAGGCCGGTGATTATAATTTGTGCTATGTTAATTTTAGTCTTCTTCTTTACAGAGGTGCCCTCTGTTCGGGGATAGGCTTTTTTTTTTTTTTTTGAGAAAACCAGCTAAAAATGCTTAGAAAGCTGACATAACTTACTACATGCAGAGTGATATTTAGGTAAACGTTATTCGCTATTTATCTGCCGTCTTCATATATACAGTTGCGTCGGTATCTGCTAAAGCACTTACAATAAATTCAGTTTAGTTAACAAGTATTTTCGCTGTAGGTGGCGGCAGATATCCAAAATTCACTCTTACACTGTCTCGCACGTAGCTTTCTTAGCATTTGGATAATTAAAAAAGCTGTTGTTTGTTTATTATGTCAATTTGGTATTTTTGACACAAAACAAATTTTTTTACGAACCCTCTCGCTCCATAAGATTTATAGAAAATATAAATTTTGAATTTTTATTTAAATATAAATTTCAAAAAAAAAAATAAACCGCTATAGGAGGAAAGGCTTCTGATATGTGAGCATAAAAGTATCATTCCACACGTTATCATCAAGAAATCTGATGCAACGCATTTGTTGATTGGAGAAAGTGTTTGATGTAAATCATTGGCGCTAATGGTTTCTTCCCAGCTCTCTGAAGAGCGCACTTTCAATATTTGAACTTGTGATCACGTTTATAATGATATTCGATCGTCTTCATATTCCGTTGTATGAACTCTAGGTCACACTGTTTCAATTTTGTGATGGTAGGTCGTGGTAGGTCATGGTGTATGCGATGATTAGTTTTCGTTAACTTTCTCAATTTGTTTTTTTTTTTTTTATTTCTCTTTTAAGCAAACTTTTTTTTAATAATGAGCAACATCCCCCTTATATGCCAAAGAGAGCGAAATGTTTAAAAAAATTTGAATCTGAATCATAAAGAGAGTTTTTTCTATATATAACAACCCTAAGGCGATTTAGATAAAGCGGATGTGGTGGCAGGTGTCGACAGTGTGCTGACAGACTCACAGTAAAAGTTAGTCCTCCGAATTAACCAGTAAACAATCAGTAAGTCCTGCAAATTTTTTTGGCTTATGCTACTGTGCCGCAGAAGTATGTAATGTAATTACATAACAAATTTTTCCTTTTTAAAGCGGCGCATTATTCCAAATCTATGTCGTCGCCTTCGAAGTAATCATCAAACTCAAATAACATTCCTTGCGAACAGTTTGTTTTCGAAGAAAACTATTAACCTCTCACTTTGAGTTTTGCGCGACTTTGGCTCAGTTTTTCTTATCCTGGCTCACTCCTCTTGCCCGATATTCGCTCTGTTGATCGGTTGATTTCGGTTTTCTGTGCGTAGATCTAACTCTCATCTCCCGCAATAAGGCTTTTCATGACCGATTGATAGACAGACATCATCTCCTCACACATGTTGTAACAATCGGAAAAAATACTTTTCGACCCAGATGTCTGTTACAGTCCTACCAATTTTGAAACGAACAATTTCTTTAACACACACACACCGTATTACAAGATTTAAAATGAATGAACGCTTTGTGTTCATCATTGTATTTTCATATGGTTTCGGTTAAAAATGAGCTTTTTCTCTGCCTTGAATCAATTCCACTAACTTGAAAGATAACCCCGATCGTTGCATTTGCTATGTTCACGTTGCCTGTTGTGTAATCATTTTTTCCTAATTCGAACAAAATTTATCAAAAGCAAAAACAATTAATTTGCCCAAAAAAGAGTTTTAAACGTCAAATCACTCGAGGCTTTCTGCGCATTGGGTTATTAGGGTCAGTACTGTGAATTTTTTCCCCGACTTTCTATACAATTTGAAAAATATTTACGTGTCACTTTCTGACTGTTACAATCATTTGCGATAATTTCTAGAAGGATAACTGCTGGAGATGGCGACAATTTCAAATTAGAGAGAGAATAGAGAGATAGACCGAGGGACAGGCGAACGACCAGTGAATAGCAGTAGATACGATTTAACTCAGGATCTCTTGCTGCTTAGGAGAATTTATTTTGTGTGTTGGTGTTTCTAAAATTAAGTCTGATTTTCATAAGAATAATCACAACTAGAGTGCGCCAGTAGTGGCGCTGATAAGACGTAGTAAGAAATCGTCGTGAAATGTTATCGCAAAATAACGGGGAAGAATCCTTATGACTTGGAAAGCACTTAATGTATGTACATACTTATCTAATACTGTTCAACCACTTAAGGGATCACATGTGTAACAGATGATCGAAATGAAGGGCGAAAGAAGGGAAGGGAATTAAGAGTTAGCCTAGTATCGCATCCATGGTCAGAAAAAGATGAGAGAAGAGTAAGAGAAGGCAACTTAGTGGGGGTTTGCCCAACTGGTAAATATTATGCTTTTACTGGCTAGCCACCCATTACAGCTACGGAGCAAGTGCGGGCAAACGGAACTGCATTGAGATTCGAACTCTCGAATAAAGACTTCGCCGTAGCACTGAGATTTGAATCATCGAACACTGACTTGGGAGTTACGACTCTTAGGTACTCGGCAATACCGCAGGCCAGATATAATTAGTTTACATCAAATAATGTTTTGAGGAAATGTAAAGGAAGATAACTCTGCGTGGAATATATTGCTGAAAATACGCACGAGACGTAGAGTTGAATAATGTTTAGGTTTTTTATAATTTAAAAGGATTTAAATGCAAACGTTCTCTCTTAAAATATTGCCGCATAAATTTTTCGCGATGAAGATGTCAAGAAACATTAAATCTGCTATGAAAAGATGTCTGTACTTGTACATGGATAAAAGAAACATGCATTACGTACGCGCAGGTGTTTAACTATAAAATAAAGTTTATTTATGTTTGTATTCTTCGTTGTTGGTGTATTTCTCCAAATTGTTCGAAAAAAGGTTCTTCCTAAGAAGAAATATGTGTAAAACATTTGCATAAATTTCATGTAAATGCAAGTTGGTGGCAAACATTCTTGATGAATGTTTTTCAAACTTGCAAAATTTTGAATGAGCAGCGTATGCTTATGTTCTTCTCTTTTTTTTTTTTTGTATTTGCTGAATCTTCTTCTTCTATAGTCTTTTTTTTTTATTGCGTTTAAGGTGTTGGAATATTGTTGTTATTGTTGGTGCTTTAATGTTCTTTTAAATGCCGTTTGTTGGTGTGCGCTCCATTTATATGCAAATAAATCACTGACGTAAAGCCATAAGTCGCGCAATTTAAATGCTGGCATAGAAAAAATATTTAATACATACACATAACAAACACATATGAACACTGTCCATACATAAGAGTACATAAGTGTGACTGCAGTAGAGATACGTAAAACTGACACTACATGTTATGCTTTACCGTTTTTTTTTTTTTTTTTGGTTTTCTGTTTTGCTTTTCTCACCACCTTAGGGTGAGGATACACTTATTGTGTTGTTTCGCTTGTAACGGTCAGGAAAAGTTCAAAAGGAAAATAATTAAGTAGCAAGACATATGGATGTAAATATAATATATGTAGCAGTCGGGTTTGCGTAACTCTGCAAGATTGTATTGCACCATCTGATCACAACGTTATTTGAAATCGATTGAACCATTCGCGAGGTTTTTTGTGTCTATTGAGGACAATCATTCACCGAATGCGCCTATTCTCAAAAAGAATTCGCAAAAGGAAAGCGGTAAAGTGATGGTGGCTACAGCCGAGCGGGTGTGTCTCCAGTCGATAAAAGCATTTGCTCTGCCGCATTTAACACTTAAACCGGCGAACACAGACTTGATGGCCGCAACTCTTTCCTATTCTGGCTCCTCAGTAAGATTGACGATTGTCAACCTCTAACTTGCCAAAATGGTGTTAGAAAGTTTAGTCTAAATAAGAATTTGAATGGACCGCATCCGTCTACTTGTGGAACCCTCAAATTACAGAACTTTAGATAGAAATAATCAATCCTGTTGAGCTTTGTCTTAGGCGACTTAAAGGCCTGCGTCCATGTTCTATTGCTCTAGTGACGCGATTTTAGTAGTCGCAAGATTTGACATACAAATTCAAGGATACGCTCGCATATCTTTTACATGAATCCATTGGACAAAAGACAGAATGGAGGACAGACGGGCTAAACGAATTAAGGGACTCTCGAAAGAAAAAACTTTTGATATTGATATTGGATATGAATATTTGCTAGAAAACCCTAAAAAAAGGTCGTAGGGGAAATGAACCCAATTGACTCCCAAGCTCGGCTCTATACGCAACGATAAGTTGTGTAAAATTCACTGATAGTTAACCTGTTTCTGCTGCGAACGATTGGAGGGTTTTCATATATAAAAACTTGATGACGGAACAAAAAGAAAATATAAACACACAAGCACACACGGCCCGCCACTAAGATCCTACAGCGTCCTATAGCTATTTATGTAATAATTTTTTAGAACAGGGCCTTAAATGGCAAGCGAGCGGAACCATTTTCAATAAGGGTCCTCCTAGGGCCAAAACACGTCTGCGTACTAAACTTCATCACAGTATCTCAAAAGTTACCGTACGCATGTTGTGCACAAGAACACAAGACAAACAGACAGACAAGCTTAGGCCGATACGAAGTAATTCTAAATCGATTTGTATAATAAATCTATTTAAAGCTATCTGAAGTCCTTCTGGGTATTACATACGTCCACACAAACTTAATATAACCTTTGATCACAAGCGGTGTAGTGGATAGAAATGTAGCCAAAATTATTTGCAATAAAATCCCTAAGTGTTTGGTTTTTGAACTTGAAACCCATGCAAAGTATTGAATTTTTTGAAAACTTCTAGATTTAGAGTGCGAAAGAAATTCGTTCAATTTTTCAATATGCGATTTCTCCGCTGCCGTTTTGCAAGAATTGACTTTTTGAATATATATGTATATATGTACATATATATACATATATTTTTTTTTTTAATCCTGCGAGTCATATATCTCGTGCGATACGGAATAGCTCTCGATGTGGACGTGTGTTTGTATATATATTTGCACGGCATGTCATCCATATTGCTGCCGTGTGATATTTTATAATGAAAATCCCTTTTTTGGTTCTGAGCAAACATTGTGTACATATTATGAAAGTGCTTGAGTCCAAAATGCGTATATGTGTGTGTGTACATGTATATGCATTTTTGTGAGACATGCTGTGTAGTAAATGCACAATTTTCACATTTGACTAAATTTATAACATTGGCTACGAAATGTGCATAAATTCGCCAATGAAATGCCAATAAATAAATTAAAGTAATGCGCCTCTGTCTACCCATCGCCAAACAAACCGAGATCTACAACTACTACGACGAGTACCACTGCCACTGCTATATATGCGTATATATTTCCCCGCGCACACACATCCATATGTATGCATATGTATGCGCGACGTTGGGGTTAAAAAAGTTTGTGTGTCTGTCTGTTATCGAAAGGGTAGCATGTACGATAATTTGTCTTTCTATACTAATTTTTTTCCGCCAAACGAGTAAATTTCAATTTTAGTTTTGGATTTTTTTTTTTTTTTTTTTATTATAGCTCACAGTGCATTACGTAGATCTATTTATTTAATATTATTATGCTTAAATAAAAATGATAAAATAGATTAATGTTCTTGAATACCTAAAAGATAGAATTTTTATGTTTTAACATAAATTTTTGTATTGTTGTTATTGTTGGTTCCCTTTCAATGAATTCCTTATGGCCCCTTCCTGCATCATCTCTTTTTGTAAAGCTTCAAATAAAGTATGAATGAGAATTTGTTGTTTGTGCGGCTGTTTGTTTGCTTGTATGGTTTGGCATATATATATATATATATATATATGTATTTTTATCGAAACGCTTCAATACAACAAGAACAACACTTATCAGGAAAAGCCTTTTGAACAAGGATAACGTAACACTAGCATTTATCGCACGCATGTATGTACATAACACATCAATGCTGAGCACAATTGCGTGAATGTGTGTGTGTGTGTGTGTGGGTGCGTGTGTGTATATACGAAAGCTTTTGTTTTGTCATTTGCTACTATGTGGCAAAGTTTATTGCATGTTTACCCGTATTCGTGCATGCATTTAAGTGTAGCAGCAAGAGTGTTATGTGTATAAATATGTTAACATTTACGAGCCGCAGAATCACTTAAGTGCGTAATTGTGTATTTATGTGTTTTATTTGACAAACTATTAACAATTGCAATCATTCTTTCCTGTCTTCGTTTCACTCCAGCATGATAAAGACAGCTGCTTACAAGCATATGTAATATCTTGCAAGTTAATATGTAAACCTTCGCCTTGTATTTATCCATATAAACATGTGTTGATTAACCTTGTGTGCGTACATGAGTGATATTTAATAAATTTTTTTACTCATTACCGGAGGATGTCGTTTAATTTGTCACTTACACAACACAAAAACAAAAAAAAACAAAAAAATCGTAAAATATTAATTTAAAATTTATTGGACCTTGCGGAGAGCCGACTCCCAAACACAATTTCTTTCATTTACTCCATACTTCCTTTTATTGGTATTGAAGAATACAGCAAGGATTTCGGGATTAGCGACAGCGATTACTGCTATTAGGCTCAATACTTTTTAGACCCGCTAATATATATATTTCTGTTGATGGAAATTTTGGATTTGCTAGCCCGTTTACGTTGTGTCCCATTGCGCGGGCTTATATAAAGAAACAAGTAGTTGATCTCTAAAATAGTTTTCAAGGCGACTGTAGTTCTCTTGTTTGGCTTTATCACTATTTTGGCAAAGAAGAAGCTGTAAGTGAAACCGTAATCGATCAAATCGAATTCAGATATGGGTCTGTCCGCAGATGTTCCATCTAAATTGCATTAAATAGCAGGAACAATTGGGAAATTTTTCCGAAGAGTTGAAACGATTTGAAAGGGCTTGGACATGTTCGCACTGATGTAGCCCGAGTTTAATAAGAAGTCTCAGTAAAATGATTGCAAACGACATTCGATTAGCACTCTGTACTTTCCATTATCAAGGAACACCGCGAAAGATGGCCAATTTACTTCAATTCCCGTTGCCGTATACCAATTCACGTGGGATAGTAAAGGTCTATCGGCACGAAGTTTGTTTTTGGAAATCGACATGTTTTCCTTCAGATTCAAAATCATCGAAAAAACATCGCACCGTTGCATACATGGGGAATTCGTATCGCTTTATCATTTTGATTAATAGATGCCGTTGATCAAAATACGTGCATGTAACTATTATATTTAAAAACAATGCGCACAGAAAGTTCGTGATGGCTCAGGGTGTTCCGGCCACCCTAATGCGATCTGTTAAGGCGAAAAAAATGAACTGAACCTTTGAGATCTTTTGGTATTACAATTGAAATGTCGGTTTCAATGCCTATGAAATGTTAGAGAATATTGCTAGCACGCCTTAGGAGGCAATGTGTTAGGTCACCTTTTAAAAATCTAAATAACACTGTGTTTTGTCATGCAACTGTTTCCATATATTTATGATAATTTCTTAAACTAAGGCTGAGGGATTTTGAATTGAATTCAGGCAGACGAAAATGAATGCTGGCGTAGCTCCCCTAATGAGAAGCTTCCCAATAGAGCAATGAATAAGTGAAATTGATAAGATTCAGTTTCTCGACCCTCTGGCCAACGATTCTTCTATCCGTCTGCCTTGGGAGCATTCACGATTGCAAATCAGTAGCACTAGACCCCATCAAGGAAATATCTTCTTGATCAGTATAAATAAAATATATAAGTGAGGAAATCTTAAAATAATCAAAAAAAAAAGAAAAATAAGACTTAATAGCGTACGCAAATATCAGTGTATACGAGCATAAATTGAATGAGTGTAATGCATCTGCATAAAGGCTCACTGCTACCTAGACAACAGTCCATGTAATAACTGATACCAAAGGTGATGTAAATACGCTATGCTGCTATTACTATTCATATGATGTTTAGCATACATTTTACAGAAAGAAGAAAGAAGAACAAAGCGAATATATGACGATTGCAATCATGCGTAAAGTCATTGTAAACTTTGTTTTTACCTAAATGAGTACCGCCTACAATTCGTAAGAAAAAGAAATCTCTTTCATCATCCAAAGTTGTTATTCATTCGATTGCAGTTAATATTATTAATGGTGAAGGACCATAACGGTTGTTTAAAGTAGAAGAGCGACTAGAGAGAGAGAGAGAGAGCTCAACTGTTGACGATAGTAAAAATGCTATGATCACAATGTTGCTGTGCATAGCTTATGATATATATATATACATATATATATGTGTGTGTACGTGCTATATGGTGTATTTACAGAGCACATAATATCGTTTATATAACGTTTGTGTAAATAATGGCAATGATGTGTTACAGATGCTGTGGTTAACTGAGTTTTATGATAAACGCGCGTGCAATGCATGATGTTTTCGCTGCTGTCATTGTTGTCATTATTTCTTTGCATGGTTGCATAGATGTGAAATTAAAGTTGATGGCACGTAATGATGAAAATATGCTACTTGTGCTTAAATGCATTTCTGCGCTTACGCGTTTGTTGTTCATTTGCTTATTTATGCAAACCATATATGTATTTTTGAAGAGTCAGTTTGAAGGGCACACATTTTATCATTATTTTATTATTATTTTTATTCTGATTCTGTTACGGCATCGGGCAATATTGTTAATGAGGTGTTTAACGATATTTTAAGTGAATTTAAATGAAATCTCTTCTCAAAACAGGGGAGAAATTGAGTTAATTTTCTTTTCTCTTCTTCTCTTTTTTTTTAAATTTACCTTAAATATATTATTTTTATTTGTTTTTTCTTCAAGTCAAGTTAAACTACAGTATTTGAACTTGAACTTTTAGCATGAAGAAAGAAATGAACTTAAATTTGCAACATTGCTCTCTATGTATGTTTTCAAATGTTTTGTAAAGGAACTAAGAACAACACAGCAATATCACAATCATCGTCCACCCAAAAAGAACTTGCAACCGAAGCCAAAGCCAGAGCTTCCAGTTATTGTGCCATTTGAAATGTTACAAAACGGAATATAAGCAAAACGAAAACAATGCTAGTGTAAAGTTCTTGTGGTATGAGTAAAACTAACTCACTCTCACCCTCGTCATCAGGAGTGAAAGCGATTCGGTGTTCTCTACTCTCTCATGCTACTTGCATGCCTTGCAGCCACCCCTGTGATCTTTTACTTTATGCGCACTATGTGTTATGGGTTTCCTTTTTTTTGTCGGTTTTTCTCTTCTTTTAATTCTATTACTCACACAATGTCTATACGGCAATGGCCAGTTTATTATTATGGCTGCACCTGTCGGCCATCGTTGGCTTAGTAGTGAGTATAAGTAAGTTAATGAACAAGTGTGTGAGCGTCTCTGTACGTGTTCAGTAACAGATTTAACGCCGTTCACCATATGTTGGAAGTGCGTGAACGCCATCAGTTCGCCTTTTGTTCCATTTCCTTTATTACTCTTCTCGATTTGTATTATCTCCATCACTCGGTTAGGCTACAGTAGTTGCTGCTCTACACTTACTATTATTATTACTTACTGATACGTACACATACACACACACACACACACACACACACACACACACAAGCTTACACACAGTATTTTAACGGTGCTGTATTATAAATTAACCTATTGACAAATGAAAATATTGCTTGTTAATTGATCAATGTGTATGCATAACAGCACAATGTCCCTAAATATAAACATTTACACACATAATCTCATACACACGCAAATTTGAACCACCCCCCACTACTTTTACACACATGTATTTAGCTTGCACTGGTTTTGTGATAAAATTAAGGCTGTAACAAATGTTCATACAACAGATAAATGTTTGTTTAAGCTAAAGCTAAATTTAATTACATTTTACTAAACTTGTATATAGTCAAACATAAGCATTTACGTATGAATGCGTTTATATATTGTGTGCGTATGTTTTCGTTTAGAGTAATGGTATGTTTGTGCAATATTTGCATTTAGGTTTTAATAAACTACTACTATATATATATATATATATATATATATATATAATATATGTAAAATGTGTTACTATATACGTTTGCGAGAAAGGTTAGTTTAATCAGTAATGTTTTTATTGTAGTTAAAACGGTGTCGTAAGCTTTCTTAGGTAAAATGAATAATCTGAAATGAAATTCAGAACTATTTAAGGCGCTTGTATTTCATAATATACCTAAGCCTTGATATAGATAGGGTATATATAGTATTTTCCTTTCCACTTTATAACGTTTCGGTATGCAATCATTTTGCTCATTCTTGGGATGTAAGAAAGTGATCAAGTTCATTTTTTATTCCCGATATGCAATCTCTTACGGTACCAGATATCGGCGATAGTTGCCGATGCTATGAGATTTTATTAATCGCAGGCTCTTAGGGAAAACGGCATCACTTGTGTGAGTGAAACTATGCGTGCATTGTATGATAAAAATAATTCAAAGCCTGTTGTCGAACTGTAATCAAAAAGTTGAGCTGTAGAGCTAAGTCATAGATAGGTGCTAGGGGTAGATTTTATGGCTTGATCAGGCAAATTACTCTGTAACACAATATGACAAAGATCGTCTTCCACCATTTGCAAGCACGATGGCAGTTTTTAACCCTTAAAGAAATAGAAATTCTATTCCTTGACTCCCTCAGTGAAGGTGGATATGCCTTTCTTAATAGTATTCGAATTTCATTTAGAGCAGATAAAACGAGCCTTCAGGAAAAGAAATGAAAAACCTGAAAAATAATGCACTGGTTGAATGCATAAATATTTAATAACACAGTTCTAGGTATAAATATTTAATGATACAGTTCATTGCACGGTGTTATTTTTAAAGCCAAAATGAATCTAGTGTTGTTCACACCGTAAGCTGGAAACATTGCTTTATTATCAGAGAGGGGGATCACTTACGAAATTATTAGTTTTGTCTCTGAGTTCATTGTACATCCATCGAGCACTTGCGATTGACTTAGCCTTTGGCAGAGGCACATAGTTAGGAATGGTATGAAAACTTCTATCTAATGCATCCCAGATGTTCTCTCGCTAAACACGAGACCGTTTAAGACTAAATTTTTAAATCAAATTATAACTGAGCTTTAGTACTACAATCTTAACTTATTCGACCTCGACTAACTTCGGTAAACCATCGAAGTTTCTCCTTGTATCAAATTAAATAAGAGTCACAACAAAACATCCCAATACTACTATGGAAGTTGTTCTGTACGTGCAATATATTTACCCCGAAATACTTCGTCGTACTTGGTCCAAGAAAGGTGTATGCGTTTTAGAAGAACTCAATCGACTTAAGTCCGAATATCGAAGTTTTTTCTTATGATTTTTCTGATGTCGTATAATGTGATGTCTTCATGCTTTGACTTTCTGAAGATCAGATGATTGGATCAGGTGTTGTTTTTCAGCAATGAAGGTTTGTCTTGCTGTTTACTTTCAAATTTGTTAGTTTGACAGCATTATACACGAAATTAATGGATCGGTGTGTGTTTCTTACATTCTGAGGAAAGTGACAAAGATTTAGCGGATTTTTAGCAATAGCTTCATAAAGTGTGACTTTGCAGTATCCATAATGCTATATGTGAGGACAATAAAAATAATTTTAATTCCTTTGATGATATGTTCAAATATCAACTTTGTTAACTACCTTCGTAGATTTATATAGTTTAGGGTTGTTTTACTTCTCTTGCTATACCAATAAGACAACAAGAACACCAACAAAAACAACATCAATATACTCATCTCTACTGCTCATTCTCTAAGTCATTACTCTTCTTTACTGTTCTACAAATGCTTGCACAAATTCACACACTTCTATATTGACTTTCACAGGCATACGTATGTACGATATGTATGTTCATATATGAATGTTTGAATGTAAAGGTCTTCGCTTATATAGCCAATACTGCATTGCATTTACCCACTGAATTCTCGTATTTTATGTCGAAGGTTCAAATTTATTGTTATTGAAATACAATTGCAAAATTAACTGTCAATGTGTAGAGTTTACATGTATTTATGTACACAATGGGTATCTATTTATACTATATATTGTATATATATATATATATATATATATGTATATATACGGATTGTATATGTTTGTGTGTTTTTGTGTGTACGACATGCAATCTAAATACCGTTAGGTCAAAAGTAAACAAACCATTAAGATTTAAGGTGTTTATATGTATAAACAAAAATTCATAATAAAGTTCAAAAATGAATTGAAAAATACTCTTAGAAAGCTTTAAAGTTATTTAAAGAAAATCTGCAGTGAAAGTCTAATAATATAATTTATGTCTGCAGCGTGTAATGTTAAAAAGGTTTAATACTTTTACAAATACTTTAATAAAGAGTGAAAATCAAATATATTTTATTCATAATTGAAGTTATATAACAAATCTTTTGGAAAAATGTCCCTTTTTCAATACGCAGTGTTTTTAATACTTTTAGAGAATAGTCCAGACTTAAATTCTGGGCGAACATACAAACATACATTCAGCTATCGAGGATTCTCTCACATTTTCATCCCACATTTCAATTATTTCCACATCGATTTCCCCTTTCTGCCAAATCGGTTTAGGAACGATCTTATATTTTAAAAATATATCATCTTGGGAAAGACCCGATTCGAGGCCATAAGGCAAGGAATAACTTTCGGACATACTTAACGCCTGATTTATAAGACATTTTCCTTGTGGAGGTCGCTACGTAAGTCAAATTTTTCTATTGACTTTGGCGTTTGCTTTGCGGGCGAATTGTTCAAAGGACCGCAACGTTGCCATCAGCTTCTGTTCGTATGTTCATGTTTAGAGTATTCATGTTATGAATTTATTTGCTGATGAATTTGATTAGTCTTTTCTTCGCTTACCAATCAATTATCAACAATAGTTATAATAGATCAGTGTGCTCAGAGTAATTGTGTTAGAGTAACAAAAGTAGAATAACAAAAAATTCAATTCTTTCTTTCTGTTAACAATTCACAAATAAACAGTTAATCACTTTTTTATGATTTACTCCTGTTCAGAATGCTTGGCAATAGACAATAAAACTGCAAGAAGGGACGTCAAGCCTAAGAAGTCCTGGCTCTAAACAGACAACTGTCGTTTCACGTCTCCGTGAAGTTATGCCATTTTTTTCAATAACACAAAACAATAGATTACGACATGTTGTTTAGATTAGTCAGTAGTGTATTTTAATATAACTCCTTGAGGAAGTTAGCGTTCCCATCCCATACAGAATCCCATTATGGTGTCATATCTGACTAATTTTGTGATATGAATTACCGTAGCCCAAAAGCCATTAATAGTAGAGAAGAGGTCTTCGCATGTTATTTGTGATTAAAAAATAATTCATCTGACGGCAAAATAGCTTACGAACCTACTCATACAAAATAGATATATGAGCCAAAACTAGAAAATATGGGGATCAGAACAAATAAGCAAGCGTGCGATAGTCATTTAACAAAGATACCTTTTTAATTTTCCAAGAGGACTTCCCGAGCGATACGTCTTAGAGATCAATACGGAAATCGATCGCATTGACACTACTGCAGCCATTGTTGATAATATCAATGAATACTGAACATTGCGGGCACAGATCCAGCCAATCAGCTGACTTAGTCACTACTATTCATTCAGACTTCAAGAGAACAAAGGATTCGTTTTTCATTTAGGCGGAATTTTACTTCAAAATAAAACGAGTCTAAAATTATGTACATTGTTGTTACTTGCCGGCTGGCGTAGATATATGTATAACGATGTATGAACATATGAAAATTTGTTGTGTGTCTGAATTTTACTCCTGTTTATATTTTGTGAACTTTTGTAGACTAAACATAAATATATGCGTATTTACGTTTTGCTGTATCGTAATACAAAGCAAATAGAATTTTCCTCCTCTCTGTATAAGAGGGACTGTGTGTTGATTCTATAATTTTTAAGAAAGACTAACTTTTTTAGTTGATGTGGTTAGAGACGATGAGGAGAAGTCTGCAAAAAATAATTTTTTTTCTTTTTTTGTTTGTTGAAAACAGGAAGAGAAGTAAATTTAGACGACAATTTATAAGGTAGTGATTAATAAGGTACACAATACACGTCTCCGTGATTTTGACGAGGAACCTTTTTAAAACAGATTCCTTTAAAATTAAGATGATCAAAGAAGATATTTTCTTATTGGAAGATTGTAGAATTTTTTTTGGTTGCAAATCCACCTCAGTGTAAAGCAGAGAGAAAAGGAATCAATTCAGGAAGAAAGAAACTTTTCTTAGATTAATAGCACGGATTGGCAAAGAAGAAGAGACCGCCTCGAGCAAATTCGAATGTCTCAAGCTCTGGCTTGAAAAAAACTGTTAGGTCTTATACTGCACATATTAGGTCGAATCATAGGTAACGTCCGATGCAGCGAGCTATAACCTATTGCTCGTATTTACTCCCTATAAGTCGCCGAGATAAACGAGTTTTTGTTTACACTATATACGTGAGGAGTTAGTTAGTCTCCTGTCAACTGTTTTATGTGGTGCATGTTATATTGAACTCTTTATCTAAGTTCTGAAATGGAGTGTCACAAAGTACGCACTCGACATGTAATGCTTTGCGAATTTAAATAAGACAATAGAGCTAAGACGACATCTGAAGAAATGTACGAAGTATACGATGAAGGACTAATGATTGATCGGGCAGTTAGTAATTGATTTTTAAAATTACGTATATTAAAGGACGGGATGTCCTTCCGACTTTGACGACAACTCTTTAAAGGGAATATTTTGGGGCAAAATCCACGCCAATCAACAAGAGGTATAGCAAAAGGGCTGAGAACCTCACAATCAACTGTTAAATTAATATAATTTTGTTATTCAAGGAAAACAAAGTAAATGTATGACAAAAAAAAAGGCAGTTACTTATGACTCGACCTAATGTATGATAGAAAGATATGTCTTCGAGAGTTCCCTAACGCACGTGTTATACTTTGCACTGTACGTTATAGGCTTGCAATCGCCAGAATATGGAACACAGACGTTGACAGCGTATAAGTACGTACATCATAAGGGACAAGTAACTCTGTGTCTGGGTTACTAGGCTGGCTAATAAAAAAGCAGCATCGATTTGGTCAAAAGATGGCAGCATTATTGTCAATGGAATCGGTTACCAATTATATCGCTAAATACACAATTTTCCCATTTCCTGGTGATATGTGAACTCTATGTGAGTCTTGGCGCTATGAGGCTGTCTGAGGGCATCGTCGTAGGAACGGAAAAGCTGCTAAAGCAGACAATCAGATGTACCAGATATTAATCAGAAGGAGGAAGGGCTGGGAAACAGGGCTAAGTGGTAGATTATTCCAGTGGAGTGCTATTAAACGTCCCCAGACAAACGTCGTTCTTTCTCATATGGGAAGATCTAATTTCCCGGATATCTGCTGGTTTTCCTTTTATGATCGCTGCAAACGCATCAATTATTCTTGATAGTACTCTTCAGAGATGGTTCGAATTCGACAGATATGCCCGATAGGAGGGATTTTTTACATTGTGAACAATTACCGTTAAATCTGTTCTCATTGTTCCGCAAGAGTAGCTGAATAGCTAATAATCGCGACCGCCCAGTCAAGGTTCGCGGATTCAAGTGTCAGTGCGGTAGAGTTTACGCCGATCCACTAGTCTATGACCATGGCTTACCTCTTTCCCTTTGCTCGCTTTTTTCTGTCTGTTGCCGCTTTACGCGAATAGGTGAATCGACATGACTGAGTAACCATATCAAAAAAAAAAAAAAAAAAAAAAAAGAGCTAAAAATCAATACAAGCTTTTAACAAACTTATGAGTTAATCTAAAACATCTCTACTGAAACGGCTTGTGAAGAACTTCGAAGACGAATGCTTCTCTCTGCACAATTAAATTCGGAAACAATTCGCACTTCATGAGCGTCGGCAATAGATATGTCGCATAAATAATTTTTATTCAATTTTTTTTTTTTCTTTGAAATAAAAATCTTTTCTTGCAAATTTAATGTTTTTTAAATAAGACAACGCTTAGCAGCCGCTCATATGATCACATCTATCTTAAATGTCTTTACTTAATTTTAAGCATTTACTTAGTTGAACTAACCACATATCATAACGTCTTACTAGTGCACACGTTTTTGGACTAGCGCCCACTTAATATGATTTACAATACAATTTTGCATGAAGTTATCTTAGCGAAACGAATAGAGGCGTTTAACATCATGACGTGCGTTGCATGATAATTTCAAATGTCTTATTTACTTATGTCTGCTTTTGTTGTTGCCTTTTTTTTTGCTTTTTCTTCTTCTTCTTTTTTGGATTTTCTTTTCTTTCCATTTCTTATTTGCATTGTTATGTTACTATTATTATTATTATTGTTATTGTTGTTGTTGTTGTTGTTATTATTATAATAGTTTTTATTGTGCTTATACCCACCGGTAGAGCTATGTGCGCATTTATATTTGAAATGATTGTCAGGTTTCAGTCTTTATAACGTATTAAAATTATTATTAAATCGTTTGTGCTGGCATAAGAGAGTAACTTTGTTTATTACTTATTTAGTGTAAATATTCAGTTTGATTAAACTAGACTTCACTCCGAGACCTGTTTCTAGATATTGCGAAATAAATGACATTTTCAGTCAAGTTTTATTTCAAACGTTTTTGATCAAGTGCACGGTGGCAGGCAGTTGCATTAAAATCCGCTTACATAATAAAATTCCAATAAAATGAAATAAAGCTACGCATCATTATGCAAGTAACACAAAGTAAAAAATGTCAATTGTGTGTACAATAGTTACAAACGCGATGTGGCATTACGTTACCGCAAACGAACAATGACTGAAAGCTGTCAATGACTAACGCGGTATGGTGGTAAAGACAATTAATTTCGATTTCCAAGATTCTTAAGAAAAAGTAAAAGTCCCTGAATATGATTCATTAAGTTATTCTCTAAATTTTCGATGATCCTTTCCCCACACATAAAGTCGTTTATCTCAAACCCATACTTGATTAAACGTAACATTTTTGGAAAATAGTCAGTCTCGTTGTCAGTTCTAATATAAACATAAGTGAATATTTCAACATGTCTGACATTCGAATGATAGAATGAAATATTCTCTATAATGCATGCATTGTAGATTCTTAACCACACTAGTCAGCCATATACGTATATGAATACGAGGCACCATCATGTCACACACCACCACATTTACCGACTGTTGGTGCATTCTTGAATTATCAAAGCTAATAAATCTTTCGTCGATACAATCCCTCAAGTATCCTTTTCTGCATATATACATCTATATATATATATATATATATATATATATATATATGTATACGTATTCATATACCTTTTTTTTTCAACAAAGTAAAAGTGATAAGAATGTAAATCAAATAAACAACAATAAAAAATATTCTATATGTCACCAGCAAGAGCAGCAATAACAATGTTAACCATAAAGATCACAACAAAATAAAAACCTGTTTAGATAGGAACGTTTTTTTATTTTTAAATCTTTTTTTTTTTTTTTTTTTGAAAACAAAAAAAAATTTATCTTTTATGTGTTTGTTGAATCTCCAAAAAAAAAAACGAAGAAAAAAAAGAAAAAAAAACAAAGAGAAAAGAAAGAAAATTTCGTATTAATTTTGGGCGTGATCGGTTTTGAAAACATGGCTCAGAGTGAAAAAAACAACACAACTGTAAGAATGAAAGCAAGACAGTTCAACAAGACAGTTGAATATAAATCTTCGTAACATGACACTTTTGGCAATGGAAATAAAATATGGTCTGAGACTTAATATGTCGCACAGTACCAACAACAAACACTATGGTATGTAGCAGCGGCAGCAACTCTCTCCCTATTTCACACTAAAAATATTATTCAAATATGTACTCTTGCCTGCATATCTGCATCTGTTTATATGTATGTATGTATGTATGTATGTATATATGTATATATATATGTATATATATATATATGTATATATATATATGTATATACATTCGTTCAAAAGTCAAAAGTGTTATTCACCACAAATATTGTATCTTTGTATGTTTTACTTATGCCGTTTATGTCCGTCCGTCTGTCTATCTGCGTCTGGCAAAGTCTTATTAAATGAAAATTAACAATTTGAAGTTTTTTTTTTATTTTTTTTTGCGAAATTATTTGAGATGTGTCACAAATGTGTCACTTTACCTTACGGCCAAATATATACGGGATTCGCAGACACAACTAAAGCTACTTGCCTGCGTTGTTATTGCTACGGTAATGCTTGCTTAAATCTTTATTTAAACTGGCGTGCGTGTTTGAACCCAAAAAAAAAAACTTAAAAATAATGAAATAAAACTTTTTACCTGTTGAAAGACAGAATTGAATAAGTCACTTGTACGTGTTACGAAAATCAAAACGAAATCAAGCACAGCGGATACACTTTTCTTGGAGGAAAAATCCGTATTTAAATGAAAGTATATATTTTCGCCGTCCGAAAATATGATTTACGTTTTGTATTGTTTTTGGAAACAATGCCGTATACAAACAACAAGTCGAAAAAAGTAATAATATCATAGTTTTACATAAGGTTAACGAGGTTAACTTTATAAATTTTCCACCCACTTTGCACGCTCATCGTTTGAAACTCAATAGTTTCCTTTTACACAGGAAGGACTCAATATATATATTGAATAACTATCAAACAAGCCTTCCAACATTAAGCTGTCAAATGTTATTAATTTAATTACATTCAAATGACTTCATATCGAATATAAAATTTCTCCCAAACATTTGCTTTTAGATAACAAAGGTTTCTCTATCAAGTATAAATCTCATCCAATAATCCATCTATCTATCAAGATAAAGTTAATTCGAAAAATGTACAGGGATGTCCCATAAGTTTTTTCTCCGCCATGCGGTGTACGAGACTTCGAGCCGGCTATGTTTGTAAACATGCAAGTTTATCTATTGGCCATTTACGGAATCCATTTCAATCGTCTTACAGCTGTACAGCAAAGTAAGTTTCGTTGGTGGCAAAGTCTCTTCTAAAATCGTTTTCAACGCTGGTCAGTATCGATAGCCAAAAGACACATTCAAGGCATGTTAAGCTTCAAAAAAGGCAGTAGAGCAGAAGACATTGCAGACGAGATTTGTACTGCTTATGGAAGCGGAACTACGACCATTGGAAAGGTCGGAAAATGGTTTAAGAAACTGAGAGTTGGCAGTTTTAATTTGAAAGACAGCAACGCAACGACGGATGTGGACCTCATCAAGACTATGCTCGCGGAAAATGCGCGATACCGTGTACGCGTCGTAGCGGATGCTACTAACATTCCTAGGACAACGGTACGTACTCATTTAATCAAGATGGGATTTCGCACCAAAAAAAAGGAAAAAACTTTGGGCCGCTCTAATGGATTTGCATAACTCATCGAAAGTAAGCGTAAATGTTGCGTAAATTCAGATTAACAAAACTAAAAAACCTCAGCACTGTGAGCAAATGATCTTCTATGCATCTAGAGGGCACAATAATGGTAGCAAGAAAACCTTTGATAATTTTATTAAAATTTGTTCTTATGCTGTTCTTCACATACCAATCAACAATCGTTGTTATTGGAGTGCCTGTCCTCAGTGCCCACTTCTTTGCCATTTTCTCT